>NC_086322.1:86515078-86815078 GCF_036172605.1 Pelobates fuscus
TTGGAAAATCACCTTTTTGGCAAATGTACTAAACACAAGCTCATGAAACCAGATTTGTATCATAATAAATGTAATGTTGCATCTGGAAGAGCATCTAGCAGTAACAAAATAATGGTTTGATCAATAATAGCTGTTTAATTAGATAAATCAGTTCCTATAGGAAGTCCCTTCTATGAGACATACCTCTAGGCATTTTAACACAATGCAAAGAATAGTATTGTATGAGGATAGAGATATATATAATCAGTAGTAAAATGTAACAAAGAAATTACAATGAGTGGATGTTATTGGACCCTTGGCTCCTACTTCCCCATCTCCTTTGATTAAGCACAAAGAAGCATAAAGCCATTTAATCAAACTTTCCCTGCTGCTTTTTCCCATTTACTAATTGAATACATTTTAGTTTCTATGGATATAACTAGAAATTGCATACATTTTAGAAAAACGAAATGTAGCTAGAATAAACAAAAAAAGTGTGAGGTGGTACCCTTAACTATTGGAACTCACAGAAAACATACAAAAAATATAAAAAAAAAAAACAACAGTTAAATCTTAACATTTGAACTGATAAAAAAAAACATGTTGCCCATTTATAAAAGAGAATATGATATATTTGCCTGAAACCTAAAGCACTTCCCCAAAGGGAGAATACAAAAAGATGCTGTGTATAATGTCAAACTTTAAGCAAACATCGACTCCACTGTACATAAAGTAAAAGCCAATGTTCTTAATAAGGAAGGTAAAAGAAAGTAGTTTATTAGATAGTAGCCTAGTAAGAGGGGTGCAGGTAGAAGATAAACAGTATGAAATATATCAAATACCCAAAAGAGGGAAATCGGTGACAATCTAAAGTACACATACATTTCTACCGGTCCCTAATCATGCCTTCAAAGGCACCTAACATAAGGCTAACAAACATGACAAGTATGAGGCACTGCTAGTCTAAACTTTTTAAGATAGACTTATCCATCAAGTAAGGAAATCAGCTACGTCAATATTGGGATGAGAAAAATACAAAAAGAATCATACTTAAGGAATTATATAAAATAATAATTTATCCAAGCAAAATAAATACAGCAAAAGAGCCCCGGCATACATTTCACCGGAAGGCGGCCTAGCTTTGTGTAGACTAGCTGTGTCTCATATTGAATAAAGGTTAATTTTAACATCTGGTTTTTTTTTTGTTTTTTGTTTTATTATATTTGTGAGTGAATACATGTTAGTCTGAACATAATGAAGACTTTATTTAGATTTGCCATTGTGGACTATGTGGACTTGGGTAGCTCTGGATTCAAAGATCATTTAAGACTCCTTAAGGTTCAAAAGCAATGTGTACCCTGCATATATCTTCCCTAAATATAACTTCCCAGCACCGGACATGGTAGCATTTGACATGGTAGGTAGATAGAGGAAACCACACTCACCAGGCTGCTCATGCGCACCAGATTTGAATATGGCCAGGCCCCACGTTAGATATATGAAATAAGACATTCATCCAGGCACTCAAGGTATGTAGCAAAAAAAGGAGCTTTATTGGAGCAAAAACAGCAATGTTTCAACTCTGTGGGTCTTTGTCAAGCTACCACATTATTGCAACAGTGATCATTAAATACAGTGCATAATTATCAAGGAGGTATTGAACTTAAGTGAACAGAATTTAAACAATCAAAGATAATTAAAATCAATAAAGTGTTTATTTATTCAGTTTGTTCTTCATGCATTTGACATGACCTGAATAATAAAGATAGGTAATACTGAGATCCAGGCATGGAAAATTGCAGACGAAAACTTGATGGATACAAGGAGCAACAAATATTCCCATTTGTTGCCTTGTATTCCCTTTGTGACTTTTCTAATGTAGTATATTAACATATAGAACCTTAAAGGCATTTTTATTCTGCTGCCAAACATGAAAAGGTCTGCTACATGGTGTCCAGTTGCCTAATTAGGAAGGGCAGACATTAATTTATACCAGTAAGCAGTGCCAAAATTACCATTTTAAGGCCCTGTATAAGATAAATTTTTGGGTCACCCTTTAGTCCTTGTGTTCTAAAAAACTAAACCTCATTTTGTGTTTCACAAATCACTTACACATAGAAGAAGCAGTACACAGGCACTATGGAGTTGGTAAATCAAAATTAGATCAAAAACAATGTTTTGGCCCTTAGGCTCTCCGATACATAATTAAGATCTTAAGGATGACATATTTCAGGACTCAAGGGCCAACACATTGTCAGGATTACTCTAAGTGTCAATGCATTGTGAATTCAAAGTGAATTTCAAATTTAAATCCAGATTAGCTAAATGGAAAGCATAGATGACTTGGATATTTTTCCAGGTTGGAAAAAGGCTATATTTTCTTTTAGATAAGAGTGTGTTATTATATATTATAATCATTTTTATTTTTGGACGGTCTACAGTGTACCCTTATGTAGAAGGCTTCATTGGCAATCATACTATAAACAGTCCTGTAGACTTTTCCCATTACCGTTTGATTGCTGTAATTGTCTTTGTGTGTGTTTGTGTAGCATTATTTTTCTGATCCGTTTATGGTTACTAGTATAAGTCCATTAGTTGGTGGACTCTTTTACTCAGTACCTAGTAAAAGTTAAGTTTTAACTATTGCAGTCTTTTTACCTTATGCAGTATCCCACTATACCAACCTGTTATGTTTGCACATCCTCCAATTTTAGACAACTGTCTCATTCAAAAGCTTTTGTTTTGCATGAGAGAGTTGCCTCTCTCTGCTTGCTGAAAAAAGTAGGTTTTTCATATTTACCTGCTTCTTATTTCTTATGTTTTCCAATCTAATCAATCAGTGTCCTATCCCTAGGAATTATGGAAAAGAGCATTGGGCATTCCTGTCAAATTTACAAAAGTTGGCTATCTCTTTACCTTGCAACATCCTGACAGGGTGAGAAGAGCGGGGGTCTGATCAGTGTGATTTATGCATAGCAAGCTCCAGTGCCGGGTTTTCTCTACCCTGCTACAGCATAATGGTGCTCTTTTTTTGTCATTAGTGGAATGAGTTAAAACTGAGAAGTGTTTATAAAGGGGGAGAAGGGCTGAAGAAACTCCACTAGTTGAGAGGTTTGCCCAACAATGCAATCTGACCAAGTTTATCGTCCATTTGTAAATGTTTATTACATTGGTATATACTTTAAAATGTTTTTCTTGCTTTAATTTGGATTTCATATTTGTTTCAAAATGTTTGCTTACTGGTTTAAAAAAAATAAGTGATGGTTGAAAAGTAATTTCCAATACCCAGCCTAATGTTAAGCTGTTGAACTTTATTCAGCTTGTCAACACGGCTAAACATCATAATGTTTTTTATTTGAAATGCATCTCTCTTATCTTAATAATTTCTGAAAGCACAATTTATTCCATAATCTTTGAGATAAACATTTCTTTTGCTACAGGTTGATGCTCACGGGAACATTCTTCTGACAACACTCGAAATAAGAAATGAAGTCAGCGGATCGGAAGTGTTAACAAGTATCAGTGATCCAAGAGCTACGATGTATTCTTATGACAGTGCAAGCATCCAGTACCGAAAGCCAATGTCCAATAGAGATATGTACAGCAGAAGCACTTTGGATAGGCATATTGTTCATAAAAAGGGTCGTTTACGGAGAAGTGCTTCTCAGATTAAAATTAAAATTCCCGATTTGACTGATGTGAATGGCATAGACAGATGGTCAAGAATGATATTCCCTGTTGCTTTTACATTTTTTAATGTTGTTTATTGGCTTTATTATATACATTAAGTTATGCAATTAATATCTTTATGAAGATTTAGTTCTATTTTTCTGATCCTGAAGGGACTGCATTAGCCATAATGCTGCAAATTGAAGGTAAGATATTACTATCATAACATTGATTTTTAGTGTTCTACACACTGCCATTTTTGTTCCAGAAAATAGTCTTTCTTTCTTAAAAAAAAAAAAAAAAAAATCAAAGTGAAAACAAAGATTATTCCAATACATTATGGTAAGGAAAAGCTTTATAAAACTGATTTCACATGGTGTATCGTTCTTAACCTCTTCTCTGCTAGCAAGTTGAGCACTGCATGGCAGAGGAGTGGTTAAACCACAAGCGCACGTTACACGGGTAATAGTTTTGTGTTTGGATTTTTGTTTTCTTAAAGTCTATTTCATTTTTAATACATATCCAATCAATGCATTTATTATACATGTCAAGCTAAGATTTAAGTCAGTTGAGGAACCTGTTTACAATCATGCATATACATTTGTTCTGTAAACCTACACCAAATAATTTAATAGCTATGTGAGTTTGATAACATATATAAATTACTGTTGCCATAAAAGTCTTAAAGACTAGAGCCATGTAGAAAAGTGATCTCAGATCACTTTCTTAAAGGATATTTTAAATCGTGAAATGCCAAAACAAGCAGGGCCAAACATATACCAAATGTGTCAGTAATCATAAGTGCAAGCACCTCCTTAACCCTTCCAATTATGTAGAGCAGCAAGGGGGGGATAAAATGGCAGAAGGGTATTGGCCTTCAATTTGGCTTCATGAATAATCACCTGCCAATAAAAAAATGGCAATCCAGGACAGTACTTGATGTGCCACTTGAGAGGTTTTACACCGATGTGAAATAATGCTTTGGTATATGTGTTTATCAACACCTACTAACAAAACACTGATAGAGAAAAAAGAAAAATGAAAAGATGGTGTGGTATCTAAGTGTTAGTGAGAGTGTAATGATACTTTTAAATGAATTGGTCACTGAGCATGGTATTAATATTGCATTCCATGTACTTTTCCTAAATTCTACCCGTAGAGCTCAGGAGTTAGCTGGAAGATTGTCTATACTGATTTTGGCTGTAACCAGAGTGTCATACGGATTATATTACTGAAAGAAACAGCAGATCTTAACACACTTGAAGATGCGTGAAAGGTTACATTAAAATGTTGTAGGGCCAAGTTTCCCTGAAAACATTATAAATCAGTCTTAATGGTCATGCAAATGATCTCTGCCCCCTTACAAAGTCGAAATAAATCTGGGTTCTTACCTGTAACAAATAATTTACTGATGATAGAAAGTATAAACCAAGTGTAACAAAGAGCCAAAGGTTCAAATTAACTTAATTTACAGCAATTATAATAAGCCAAGGAAAGATAATTCCTCTGGCTAATACAAAACATTAATTTCAATTCAAAACCACACGTCACCTTTGAAGTTGATTGGACCCTGCAGGATATTTGAAAAATCTTTTTTTTATTATTTTCAGATTAGGTGTATCCATGCTGTTTGAAGTTTGCTGTTATTCATTCATATGTACCAGCTCCAAAATAAATCATGATAGGAATTATTCACTAGGCTACATATACGCAATTTAAAGATGAAGGAAAACTGAGGTTTCATCTTTCTCTTTAGAAATCTTGCTTAAGTGACGAAAAAAGGATGTGAACAGCTGCCTTTTATTTAAAAAAAAAAATGTCTTTCTTTTTCTGATCTCCTTGATGAGCTTTGGTAGTGAACCTGAATCCTCTTCTTTCCATGACTTTTTAAAATGCAGCGAATATTGGTTTTTTTATGTTCTGATTCTTATATTCTAACACGCATGCACATTGATACCCCCCAGTGACAAAAGTGTTCACTAGCTCATTGCGTACCTGAGTTTAGATCAGGGATAGGCAACCTTTGGCACCCCAGATGTTCTGGACTACATCTACCTTGATGCTTTGCCAGCATTATGGCTGTAAGAGCATTATGGTGGATGTAGTCCAAAACATCTGGAGTGCCGAAGATTGCTTATCCCTGGTTTAGATGAAAGTGAGGTGTGCACATGGTCAGAAAACTAAAAAACAATTTTAGATTTTTAGATTTTCTGTTTTGTCTTTTAAGCAATATGTCCAGGCAAAAAACAATATGAATAAATATTAAAACCTCAGTTTTCATTTAAACATCTAGCTTCCCTCCCAGACATAATCAATTGTATGTAGACAATGTGTGCTAACATATCTTTATGGACCATACCAAGTATTCACTCATAGGGGAGTCATTCAGCACAAGGGACAGGCTTTACATATACATACATAAAATAAACTGTATACATATCACCTGTAATTCTATAAGAAGAATGTTTTTGTATTCTTATTCATTTTAAAGAGGGTATACAAATATGCTATGTGACATGATCTTGCTTTTTCAACCCTGACAGTGCATTTAAAGTGTTTTTTTTTTCTTCCATATATTAGGTTAATTTTATTTCTATAGTGCCAAACTTGTAAATAGCATTTTTTTTAAATAACCTTTGCATTCCAGAAATTTACACGGCACACTAAAGTAGCAATGATGAAAGGACTGACAATATTGCATATTAGAGAGAAGTGGGGGGAGCATCCCATAAATGATGCAGTAGTGTTGCACCATTAATGTAAATAGAGCAAAGTAGAAATTTTAATTTATTAAACATAAAAATACATTTGTATATATAATTAGTTATATATATTAAACATTCCTCCATTTGCACACTACTGACCATTTGGCAACTTTCATTAGATAAAACACAGATTCATGTTACTATTTAAACCCAATCTTTATGCACCCTTTAAAAATATATTTTTTTGTTAATTTTATGGTATAAATTCGAAATGATACATTGCTAAACCACCTAAAGTCTTAAAACATTTTTATTTGCTGTACATATTTTTTTACTCTATAAAATTACATTAAAAAAAATATTTATTACCTTGGGAATGTCTTCAAATATTAGGTGAACACTTTTCTAAATCAGAGAATAAAAACCTCTGGCACTCCAGCTGTGGCATCGTACGTCGCAAGATGGAGCCAAGAAGTGCTGAAATGGCAGAGGTTAACGTAAGCCAGCATGAAACTCTACGGGCTTCGTCTTTATGCATTCCCCTGTGGAGCTTGGAAAGTACTGTACTCCATCTGCGATGCAGTACAAAATGATGTGTAAAAATTTCTTGTCAAAATGTAATAGTATATGTCAAAAAGTATAAGGAGAGAGTGATGTTATGTGTTAGTAACTCTCCAACATCTCCTCAGGGAAATCCAGCCCCCCCAACATTCAAGAGTGGCCTCCCCACTTTCACAGTAGAATGTAACATGTTTATAAATAGAATTCTGAGTAGTTCAAGGCAAAATCTTGCTTTGTTCACCTTTCCTCGGTATCTAAAACAATATCACCATAGCTAGGAAGATCATATATTTAATATATTGAACGATGTGATCTAATTTTTCTTGTGTTAGTATATAAGAAATAATTAAAATGCAGGGCATTTGTAGAGTGAAGGTCAAAAGGACTTATACTGTGTGTAATACGTTCATGCAAATGGTCCCTACCCTTAGCTGATAGCCATGGACTCATATACCATGTATTCGTTATTTTTCTGAATGGTAACAGTAGAGAAAAATGAATGGCCACATAACCTCATTGCATGGAAAAATGGATTATACGTGCAAAATAGCTGATCGTAGCTAGACAAATAGGCCCAGCTGATTCTCAGTGACCTACCCCGCAGACCGACAACTATGTAAGTCTGTACCATGGTAAGAAAAAAAAGGAATTGGGGGCACACTCAAAACATGCATTTCTCATCAATGCTACTGCCGTAGAGACCAAAATATATACAATATACAGATTAAGGAACGGTGCACATAAATGCACAGATTTACATTTTAGAAGGCTACTTAAAATCACCTATCTCAACAAACAAATATGGGTATTCAGTCCCACAATGTGGCCATATTATGTTAAGCCCACTACTAACACTGTATATTGTACCAAGTTAATGGGAATCTGAAATGATACATTAACACCATAGGCTGAATTACAAACACTGGATTCTCTCTGAGCAGTAAACTGCTTACTGAATAGCAATTTTTCCATAGGCACATAAATGCTTACTCTGCTGAGACAACTAAGGTCTAAATTAATAATACCCATAGGAAAAACATGAATGGGATACAAAACAAAATGGTTAAGGAAGTGGCAGTTGGGCTCTGCAAAGCTTTTGTTGCTGAATAAATTATACAATCCTCACTTTTCCTGGATTGTAATAATGCAAATGTTAGGCTCATACAATAATACATATAAAAAAGACATAAAAGAGATAGTTACATAGTAGCAAGGGCTAGCACCTTTGGAGTAGGGAGAGGAGGTCACGATTCATCGACGACCAGAGTAATGTGACCCATTTCACGCACAAAATATTTGCCATAAAGGAACCACACATATATCACTGAAACAGATCTTTAGTGTAAAATGAAAGTCAATCTCTTGTCCAAAAATAATGATGCAGCCTTGAGTTAAAAAGGTGAGAATTAGAACTGTGAAATGTTGCGGAGTTGAGCCCTACACCCCAGTAAATAGCTGAACTGGTGAGATAATGACTTAAGATCAAATTAGCAAATTGCAGACTTTGAAAAGTCCATAGAAAGCCAGTGGGTGTCCTATTAACTCTTCTAATTGCATCTCCCAAACATTTACAACCTAATTCAGCACAAATATAACAGTAATAAGGTAATTGACTCTAAACGAGCTGTTTTCTTCTGCTGAAACACAGAGTAAAATGGTCCTTTAGAGTCGCTGAGATGTTAGTTTTACAAACGACTTCAATTTGGTAAGAAGTTCAGAGTAATTTTCTGTTTTCATTTTCTCAAATCACTGAGGTTTTTGTGGTTCAACATGAAGAAAAGATACTGAATGGGTAATAGCTGGGCAAAAATGTATAACATCTGAATAATGAATGATTTCTATGCGAAATATGATTTATTTAAAGCATGTGGTATGGGAACATAAAATAGAGAAATCTAAAGCTCTTAAGGAACGTTTGTCACAGGTTCCCTTATTTTCTTCTTGCCATCTGCATTTGGTAAGATAAATTATTGAGGAGAGACAAAGTTTCTCCCTGTTAGGCATCAAAATTAATATGCGGCAAAAGTCCCTTTGGATTTAAAGGAAAATTGTTGCAAATTTTGTATTAATCATTCTCTTAAAGTAACACTCCAAGCACTATGACCACTAGCGTGCACTCTACTAGTTATAGTGCCAGGAGTGTTAAGTGTGTAAGTAGTCAAATCATTTGCTGACAGTTTGACTTCTTATATGGGGTCCACTCCCCATATACCACTCCCTGTCTTTCCTCTTCCACTGTGGAGAGCCTGAAGCTCCTGCTATGAGCTTCAGTTAGCTCTACTGAGCTCAGACATGCAGCGCAGAGAACTTATGCTGAACAAATGAGCTAATCCCTGTAGCATCAGGCTTAGCTCAGGAAGAGAACTACTGCCAGTGATGTTCAGTGGACCCCAGACAACAAATCATACCATTTGACTACTTACATTGGGGGAATCAGGGCACTCCTGGCACCTTAACCACTATAATTATGATAGTGTTTCTTAAATCTTTACACTTTTCATTTTTTTGAATTGCGATACCACTACCCAAATTCCACATTTTGCAGTAAAGGTTACTTATCAAACTTCTGAAAATATGCTTAAAGATAGAAATAGTTATATCCATTTCTTCTGTAAACCACCTTGACATCTGATCAAAATTCATATAAGAAAAAGTACGTTAAATTGAGAACGTGGAAATACGTTGTAGACCTGTGCAAGAAAAATAGCCACACAAATAATTTGCATAAATAAAGACCCCATTTGGCCAAAATAAAGTTTTCAATTTTTCCATTTAGTTATTCTGAATTTTGTTATCAGATTTTGTCAGTTAATGAAATGTTTCAATATTAGAATTCATTGTGGCTGCCATTAGGCTCAGGGCATGGACACAATATACATATTTGGGGTATGAGGCCTTTTGAACCCCTTGACCTACTAAAGTGACCATTACCGAGGAGGTTTAGTTCCGAACATAGTCAATAAAATCCCTCCACAAGATTGCCACTGATCTCCAAAACGTTGCTCAGCTTCATCCGGCCCCAACTTGTATATTTAAAAAAATTAAAGGCCCTATATACCATCCCATGTTATTGGACATTAGGAAGAGGTAGTTTTCCTTCACTTTTAACAAATGTAAAATAAATATCTCTGTTTAAGATATGTTGATTGTCATGCCATGGGCTGTTCATGAATCCCTTGAATAGTCATCTACTACACTTGAAAATAGGCACATAAAAACTGTGACGCATCTATTATAAAATGACCACAATGAAACTATGAAACCAGGCGCATGTTGAGGAAGAGGAGGGCTATTTATTAATCTGTAGTTCATCGAGCTTAACTTGAGTAGCTGGGGTACCTTAGCTTGCCATTTTTCTGAGTACGGATACTCAACGTGCTTACTCACAGTACTTATTAGAGTATGGATTCACAACAATAACTGGATTCTCTTAGTAGAGTAAAGATTTACTCTTCTAACTCAAAAGCAATTTCTTCATTGGCATTTATGGGAAAATTGGTATTCAGTAAGTAAACCCTTACTCGGCTAAGAGAATCCAGCTTGTTATGTGTGAATTTATGTCCCTGCGTTTTGTTTTACTGCTGCCAAGTGCAACCACGTGTTAAATTAGCATTAGATGTGAGGGATTAAGTGACTAGGGATACTACCCAATGTTTCATTCATCATTTGGTTAACTTTGTTTAACCGTGAATATGTAATTTTGATATCTCCGAAGTTTACAAATCTCTGGCTTATAATAAAATGTGAGAGTTTTTACAGGAAAATGCATGTTAAATAATCCTTAAGCTATATCTCTTAAACTGAAAGTAATGTTATGATACTAGACGTTAAGTAAATTATGTGTGATGGGCTATATATATATATATTGAATGTAGTTGGGGAGTAGTAAGAGAAAAGTGTATCTTATTTTTTGATTTATTGTGAGGCACCTTAGCAAGCTATACTTCTTAAGCATGACTTTCATTCAAACAATAAGTTTAGCATGACGATGATTACTTTAATTGTTAAGTAGAGTTGCATTCCCCAGCTTCTTTCCCCCCAATATGCTGATGCTTTTGAGCAAAAAAAATTAACAATGTGTCTAGTCTACATTATTCATTGAATACAGGTTAAAATATTTAGAACATTAGCAACTGAAGAGTGAGTTCTCGTGAGTTGACAGATATTTAATATTTTAGTCAGTCATCAGGTCACCACAGCTATTTGGGTAAATCGTAAAAAGTTTTTAAAGTCATCTGAATAAGATTTCTTTGGAACTGAATAAGTGGTTTGGAGATTTTTCTCAAATTAATTAACTGCGGGGGGAAAAAAAATGTATCTTGCATAGTCAGTTAGAAAAATAGTTGACTTGCAAAATATATATTGCAATTTGGCTAAACACCAAGCTCCATCTTGGACCCAGATCTTGAAACAAAGCTAGGTTTGAGACATTCAATGAAAGAGCCTATCAGCCTCGTTGACGTGCCAGAAAACAAACATACAAATTCATTTTTAAAAATGGTGGGGCATGCTGAAAGGAGATGTGGCTGTTTTATTATCTCTCATACTATGAGCAGCCTTAGGAGGTATTAGAGAATTTCACTAGTCTGCCACTATTTATGTGAGATCGGCTATGAGTTACATAGGACCACCTCTCATTTCCCATTCCATTGTCTGAGAGTGAGTACAACTTTATGTAAAATGTATCCGAATGTATTATATGTTATTTATTATTCATAGCCTGTTGCTTAACCGTAGTGATGGTTCTGTTTTATAGTTTATATCTTTAACTTAATGGTAGATAAGTTATCATAACAGTAAGGAACTTCTCAACCTAGATATGCAATGCCCTACTAAGTTACGATTAACTGGGCTTTGTAGAGATACCCATGGTAAATAAATAGGACATTTGGTATAAAGAATGAGATTGCAAAGAATACTTATGGATGGACACTTGCAACCAAGGAGTTAATTCTATTTGCAGTACACAGCTGTAATAATCTGCTTCAGAATGCAATTACTATCATAAAGCTTGCACAGGGTCATAAGAGTATCCTCAATTGCTCCAAGTTTACTTGAGAAGGACATAGATTGCATATTATGGCAAAGTTTTAATAGGATCAATGTCAGTAGAGTAAGGTTCTTAACCCCTTAAGGACACATGACATGTGTGACATGTCATTATTCCCTTTTATTCCAGAAGTTTGGTCCTTAAGGGGTTAAAGAGCTATATCCCAAGCTATCACTAGGAGCATGTTCCATGAAATAATAAGACAATTAGAGTGACCTCTGCACAAATTTGCACAGAGTTTCATTTAAATTGATCTATGGCTAACTCATTTGCACGTTCATTAGCAGTAAACCTTGGCTGTTTAACTGCAACTTTGTATTGTGAGATAAAAACTCTTTACTCTTTGGTCAGTTTTGTACTGGTCGATATTGAAGAGACGTTTCTCACTTTACAATAAATCTGTGAAAAAAGAAAACAAAATTAGAACAACATTGAGTGAAACAGGGATTAACCGACCAGACAAAACAAAATAGCAAATTACAAGATAAATAGGCAATAATTTACAACCATGTTTTAAATGCTGAAGCTTTCATAAAAAAAAAAAAAAAAAAATTAAACATATCATTTGAAACATGGGTGCATAGTTAGCACATAAATATAGTGCAAAACTGTATTTTTATGTGTAGATTCCACTTCAAGAATACTAAAATAATTAGCAATATGTACGTTTACATTAGTTGTGACATTTACTTTATTCATTTGTTTTATTTATTTAATTTATGTATTGCTCATTAATAGAAATATTGGGAAAATAGAAAGTATTGGGTATTATTTAGAATAACTTGTCTTGCAATACTTTGAATAGATCATAAAATATTCGCATAGGAGGAAAAAAATAACTTTGTCACATACAGTAGGTGTAAAAAAAGTAACAAAAATAGCAAGTACTCTAAGAGTATATATTATAAACTAAGAATCATCTTGGAATTTTTGGGAATGCAGATTCCCAAACCAACATCATGTAAATATTATTTGTTAAAATCGGACATTGTCATTAAATATCTTAGTGCAGGCTCCTATTATTCAACAGTCCCAGTCCTTGCTCTTGCCGTTACTTTGGCTGATATTAACAGCATTGTACTTTTGAACAATGTAGGTGTCAGTACAACAATATATTACTGTTCCTGAACAAATGCAGAGGGAATGAGTGAAACCCCAGGGGAGCAATCGTTTTGTTTTTTTCTTAGAGAAGACCAACTCTGTAGCAGAAAGTGAAGGCAAGTGGATGTTTAATTAGCAAGAAGAACACAGCAAAAATAAATATAGTCAAGATAGATATTATTAACATGGTGATATAGTAAATTCTAAGATCTCTATCATTAGACTGAATGATTCATTAGTGTCCCATCTAAGAATTAAAATAGTTAAAAGACTTTTTGTGAACATGCATTGTGCGAGATTACATTAAGCACTGATTGACCAGGACTCATGCCAATTCCAATACACTGCTGAAGATGCATCATTCACACAATGATGTGACTCACGGCAGAATATAGTGCCTTATATAGCAGTAGTATAACTAATTTGAAAATACATTTCAGCAACTCCAATACAGGCTCAGACAAAATCCAATTTACATCACTTAGGTACCAAGATATATGTGTCAAGCAATTCTAAAACTAGGTTAGAGGAACCCATTCATATTGGGTTATTGTTACTGTTGTTTTGCTTATAGTATAGTTGTTGTGTTAAACACTGCTATGTGACATATTTATTTTATAGGTAGCATAGCAATGTAAGTATATTGAATGTATTATCAACCAAGAGGTTGTAGTTTACATTATTCTGATCTCCAGGGAGAATAAAGGGATGAGTTTAACCCTAACCCTTAATGTTTAATTCTATCTCTATCCTTTTTCCCTAACTTCAGCCCTGACGTCACTAATCCTAACCTATATCAAAAATCCATAGGGCCATCACATTCCCTAAATTTTGACTCAGACTGAGCATGTTTAAAACTCCCATCAATCTCTGTTTAACATGACCACATTGCATGCATACGGAAGCACAGAGAGACCATGTACTTTATTTCTCAACAAAACTAGTCAGAAAAAAATATTACAACTACATGACCTCTCTGGGCTTCCATAAATACATGTTTGCGAAGAAACATTATTAGCCAAAAGGCTATGAGTTCAAATGCCATTATGCTGAAACATTCAATAAATGTAATGGACTTGCGAGTCGCCACCATTAGATATGAATTAAATTACTGTAATATTACATCACAATTAACATACATGGAAGTATAAACACACACATAGCCAAGTAAAGCAAGTTAACTTATCTTTACGTGCATAGATGTCTTCTAGAACCTGCAGCAGTTATAACTACATCTCAAACAAACTCTGACCTTATTTTACTGTCATAAGTAATAGAGCATGTTGAGATCTGTAGTATGTCAACATCATTACGTGTGAACAATACATTAATATAACAAAGTGTCTTTAGATAACGTAGTGTAAAGTCACTGACAGTTTTACAAGCAGCCCTCCCTGCTGATATAAAAACACACATCATAATGCCATATGCATCTTCTATACAAGACGTATTTTTAGTTTTTTTGTTTCATGTAAAAAAAAATGCAAAAGTGAAAAATTAATTCGCTGTGCAAAAAAAAAGAAAAAGACTAGTTTGCAAATATCTAGTATCTTTTTGCTGTGACAATTCTCACTGTTGTCTGACAACTGATTAATCTAGTAGTAGGCACGGTCAGCATTCAACCCTACCATTGGCAAAAATCAGGGGGGACATCTGGAGAGCATGCATTAAACCATGCCGTTTTCTAAAATGATGTATTGTCACTAGGAAGTTTATTAGTAGAATGGTAGAGTCAACTCTTTTATCAAATATTTTGGTTTTTCACACCTTAAACAGTGAAACATATGATCTTAAAAGCCACACACCTCCCCGGTTCCAAAAACAATGATCCCATCCATTTAGCAGCAGTTGGCAAGACAGACGATTGCAGAGGGTCTGTGTAGGGTCCTCTCCAGCTAATTACCTTTTTAAAAAGTCACTCCACGCAGTTATCGCTCGGTAACTGACAGCAATATTGGCAGCCTACAAGCATTACAGTGAAGCGTGGAAGCACCTGATAAAATATTTCTGACAGTACACTTTATTTTCACACTTTGGTATATGAAAATGTGTTTGGCTTTAAATATGGTACTATTAATGAAAACTTTATAACTGGTAGAATCAGTTCCTTCTACTAATGACATTCAGTCCATCTGTGCAAACAATCCTTGACCACAGAGCTTCCACATGCAAGATGGATGTATCCTGCCCATTGGTACAGCACAGTGCTCATGGGCAGACTTGGAAATCCTATAGAACATGAGATTCCTAGGATTGCCCTTGACCTGCCCTAGATTTTCATTGTTCACATGTCTACATAGGTATATGTGATTATCAGCCCAAAAGCCCCTCCCCATACCATGCCCTCTGTCCCCAATGGCCAATGCAACACATAGTTTTAATATGATGGGAATTACAAAATAAGTTTGCCTGATCGCATCAATCGAGATAATGCACAAAGCAACAGAGCATATATCTCACTAATTATATTTGACAGTACTGGATGATATTGCATATATTTTCCAGTTATTTATTTTGTTTTCTGAAGACCCAGAGTGGGAGAGCTATCAAAGCAACACAGGTGCTTTTTTGGTGGAAAGTGTGAGATGTTGAGTGACTTTCTATTGGCTTTAAGGGACCACTATAGTGCTAGGAAAACACTCGTTTTCCTGGCACTATAGTGCCCTGAGGGTGCCCCCACCCTCAGGGACCCCCTCCCGCCGGGCTCTGGGGAGAGGAAAGGGTTAAACACTTACCTTTCTCCAGCGCCGGGCTGGGAGCTCTCCTCCTCCTCTCCGCCTCCGATCCTCCCTTTCGGCTGAATGCGCATGCGTGGCAAGAGCTGCGCGCGCATTCAGACGGTGTGATAGGAAAGCATTGTAAATGCTTTCCTATGGACGCTTGCGTGCTCTTACTGTGATTTTCACAGTGAGAATCACGCAAGCGCCTCTAGCGGCTGTCAATGAGACAGCCACTAGAGGATTTGGAGGCTGGATTAACCCTATTATAAACATAGCAGTTTCTCTGAAACTGCTATGTTTATAATAAAAAGGGTTAATCCTAGAGGGACCTGGCACCCAGACCACTTCATTAAGCTGAAGTGGTCTGGGTGCCTAGAGTGGTCCTTTAATAGTGATTACTCCTTATTTAGCACTTCGATCCCGAACAGCACCTGTTTTTGTATTAATGAATCTCCACCATCAACGGTAAAATATAAGGCTTTTTAGTCAATAAAAGTTAATAAGCATAACATTTAATATAATATTATTACTCATGGAGACATGTTATAAGAACACAAACTATTTTGGTCAAATACTGGTATGAATCATTTACAATTGTAAACAGGCCTGTTCTTAGGGAGGGACAGGTGGGGTCTCTCCCCCTCATTTTTGCGGAACTCACTAATTGAAACATAAGGCATGTGCAGTTGACCAGTCACACCACACACAGAATCTCTGCCTTCAGGAATGAAAGAGAAGCACGTACTGCAAAGGTGCCCAAAACGTAGATCCCCAGATGTTGTAGAACTACAACTCCCATTATGCTTTGCATGCTTTTAGAATGACAAAGCATCATGGAAGCTGTATTTTTAAAACATCTGGGGATCTAGCTTTTAGGCACCTCTCAGTACTGCATATGTGCATACGGACGTAGCTGCCCATTCTGTTCCTGTCCAATTGTTGAACAGTCAGGGACTAGAATGCCTGTGCATGTATTGGAAACAAAAATAGGCCAGGTAAGCCTTTCCTTAGCCGGCATCCACAAATCGTAAGGGTGGCCCTGATTGTAACATTATTGTAATGCTTATTTGTTTGTTTGCATTGTCATATCAGGAAAAAAAACTACTATGTTTTGTAAATCTGATAGAGAGATACAACTTGCTTCATGCAATTATACATTACTACAGAGACGCACGCCTACACGAACAGCACTGTGTCCGTTTCAGGTGTCTGAAACTAGAATAATAGATTTTAAAATAATTTTTGGCACCTATAGACATCATGGCAGTACGGAAACATTTTACTTCCTGTATTGTAAGAAGAAAAAAAACTCTTGCTTATTTTTGTAGACATGTCAGATCCTATATGCTTAAATGTCACATAAGTTATTGAAACACAATAACGCAAGCTGCCTTGTATGTTCCTGGAAAGACCACATTACATAACTATTACAATAGCTTCTACTATGCTGAACACATACTGTACTCAGCATGACATTCTACCCAAAATGACACAGGTACGTTTTGTGTATTGCATAAGCACACAGATCCCTCATGTAAGCCAACAGGGAGAAATGCATAACAGCAAGGTACTGTGCCAATAAACATTTTAACTGGTATAGTGATTTAAAAATTCAATAAATGATTAAACCCTGATGACAGGACTGTAAGACTGTACGCTTTGCTTATACGTTAAATTCTCAGTTGCCCTTTCCAACTGACAAGGAGTGTATCATCTGGTGCTTAGCAAAGCATTATAGGCTGACCTAGCACTACACGTTGGAGACAAGGGTGTTTAATTCTAAAAGAACGAGATGTACCTTGTTTATTGCAGAGCAGGCAGGTGTGTTTTTCCCGTGAACTGCTGATGTCATTTTTTTTATTTTTTTTAAACACAATACGACCTAAAATAGGCTTATTCAAGTGCAGCATTGTGCATGCTCTTGTGTTTGTGGTGTATGCAGTTTAAGGAAACTTTCTACCCAGGAGATTTGGTTATAAGCAGAATATGAGTTTGATTATTCTAATATGTCAACATTATTGGTTTTGCTAAAGTATGGTTAAAAAATAGAATTCAATTTTTTTTTCATTCTTTTTATTCATCTACCAACAGGTAGTTGAACAAAATGAAAAAAAAAAAAAATTAATAAAAACTATTGAATTCTATTCTTACAATTTCCAAACACAATTTCTTTAAAATTATGCTAAATCGCTATTGTGAGAAAATAAAGATGTCCTGCTACTATTCTTTATTTGATTATGTTATTAAAGGTGTATGTGCTCAGCACAGATGAGGAAACCCTGCCTAAATGTAAAACCATTACACAGATCATGTTTGTCTAATGGATTGTAAGCCTGAAGGAACATTGTGTGACCAGTCAGGAATAATTTTGTAAATAATAAAGGAATGCTGTTCAGCATTTGTGGTCATGCATTAACCTTATCATTGCCAAAATGTGCCATTCCACTGAGGCCATGATGGGCTAATGTTACTAGGACTGAGCAGTCAAAAGTGTATATTATCATTTCTGTAAATACTGTATATATTTCACTACACAGTTGTTATTATGGGGTGTTCAAAAATTTTAAATGCATTTTATCTATAATGTGATGAATATTGTATATAACAAAAAAAACTATGAATAAATCAGCACCATTGCTTTTATTAATGAAATGGAGAGAGTAAAAAAAAACAAAAAAACATGTTCTTCTAATACAAATGTATAACCCAAACAATTTTGTTACTTTAAATCATAGATATTGCAACGCTTATGTGTTCTTACTCAGTAAACTAACAGCAGAGACAATTTCTCCATCCCTAGTATGAGAAAGGGCTAATGTTTGTCGAACGGAGTACATTATTATTATTATTGTTATACTATTATTATTTTACTTACTTTTGAACTGTCCTTGCATTTTTTTTATTACGGAATAAATAGTGTCACAATACATATATATGTTACTGTATACAGTGAGAATATTTTTAGATCTGTTTACACCTCAAAGTGGTTCTGAAATTACCAACAACAAATAAGTAACACTGCCCATTTAATTTGGTACTGTTTTCTGTTAAATTAAGCCTCTCCTACTGCAAAGTAGTAGGCACTAGGCAGTGGTTGTCATAAAGCATGAGACAAGTAAAGTCTAGTAAAACAGATTATGTCATCAACTTATGACTTCCTGTATCACCTAAACATGCACCTTTTAATAAAGTGCTTCTTTACCCTTTTTTTTTTTTTTTTTTGCTCAGGGATGAAATTATGATTGTGGTATTAGCCTGGCAAACCATTCTTAAATTGGGAAATAAATAAAGCAATCCAAGTGTAAACTGTAAAATGACTGTCATTTAAATAAATATTGCAAAACATTTGCAATAGTTTCTTACTAGTGTCAATGGTGTCTCCAATGTACCGGGGAGGACAATGCTGCTCTGACTACCTGGGGTCTGTAAATAGTTGATCACTTCCAGTTATGAGGATATCGATGTATCTGAACAGATAGCACACTGATTGCACTGCAAGTTGAAGATATCTAAAATACTTACATAGTAATAGTATATTAAAGCGTACATAGTCTTGGAACATACTAAGGGCAGTTAAGATTTAGATCTTAAACCTACGTAGTTTAATATCTGATAAAATTATTACGATAGGCCTAGGTAGGTACATTTAACTGAGGTGACAGGCCATCCAAATTGCACATAGATAGATAGATAGATAGACTGGACTTGTTTGTTTTTTCTGTGTCTGCACGTCTTATCCAAAGCCCTCAATACATTTAGATTTATTATCAAGACGGTTATTTAAAGGCAAACTGTTATACACCATACAAATGGGCTAACTTTGTATTACAGCAAGGTGTATGTATGGATTTCTATCTAACAAAATGCAATCCCTCCATAATATAGTGGTCATATTATATATGTTAAGGCAGTTAATGTGAGAGTGTATTTATGGCACATGAGAACATATTCAGATAACCACAGATTGGTTTTGCCCCTGCTCTTATATTTGTTAAACAAAAACCTGACAATCATTATTTGGGGCATTCAGTAATAAGAGCATGGGTGGACAGAAAAGTCCAGATCAGTGACTGAGATGTAAACATTGTTCATTATAAGATGCTAACACGATCAAGGACTCACATGACTTGTTAAGTATAGAAAGTGATTATGATATTAACTGTGCACACGTTATATGGACTCTAAAATTCTAGCCTCTATTACCTATGAAGTTACAGCATTTTAATTTAAGCTCCCACAATTACTTTCTGTTCATTACCATCACTGCTAAACCTCATGTAAAGAAGCAAAGTATTCTCGAAAACAGGTCATATATTCGAAAGCATCCAATTGTTAATTGATTGCTTCTTACTTCACATCACTCACATATTTTGAATACAAACTCTTTGATCTGCCTTATAACTCATATAATCCATTTTTACCTGCAACCCATAGCCTGCCTATAATGTTCTAAAGTCAGAATCTAATTTGTTCTATAGGGGATAAAACCCTTTCAATGCCTTCTGATATCACCAACATTCTTGCCCTGAGGCCCTGAACATATTTTGTTTACCCTGAGAAATGTACTGAAACCTGTCAGTCTGTCTGCCTGGCTCTGTAGCTAAGATCTCTCTCTATTTATTGACATTGTGTCATTGGTAGGACAAGTTAAATATTATCTAAAACATGGAATCATTTTAACATACATAAGGTCAGAGATGAGATTGTATCTGGAATAGTGTTCTAAGCTTGGTTGAGAGTCAAAATGTCCCTGTTTACATGCCAACTTCTAAATAATATATAATTTCTTGTGACTCCCCAAGCAAACCACATGCCTAATATAAACATTTCAGACAATGCATTTTGAGTTGTTTTTGTTGTTGTTGTTTTTTTATGTCCATTAATATAACGTCAACTGAGTAAAAATTACTGGACCATACAAGTAATATCCGATAAATGATACAACCTTTTTAAGTTCCTGTGATTTATTTCACTCTTCAAGAATTGAAAATAAGAAAACTACTATTCTTCTCGAGGGTGGTTTTAGCCAATTACTTACATTTCTTAAGAGTAAGGGAAAAAAACTGTTGGAAAAACTTAGATTTGATTTATTTTATGAGGAAATAACAATTCTAGCCAAGACTTTATAGCTGCATTGCTGTAACAGAGTGATTAGGAGCTGCTGATAAATCTGTAAAAACTCCCTCGACTCCTTTTCTTGCTAGAAACAAAAAAAAAAAAGAATCATGCATTTCAGCTGCCCTCCTGGATCTCTGCTTTTCCTTACTAAGGGTTTTTATAACCATCAATAAGCCTTCTATGAGGGAGAGAAGAAATAAAGTCTCTAATGTAATTATTGGCTGTGGAAACAAGGTTTTGTCTTGCTTGCTTTTGCATGTTTCTGCAATAAACAATAATTAAGCAAATGAAAAAAGAAAACATATAACAAAGCAACTCTCTTCTGTCTAGTTTAAGCAAAACTCATCTAAACCTTCAGGGAAGAGTGTTCCATAATCTATCATTTAAATTTTGGCTTTCTTCTACAAGAAGACTGCAATGATGCAGAAGTTACGCCACAGAGAAATATATTACCTAAAGAGCGCAAGCACATAAAAAATATGCTGAGAGAAACAGTACATAAAATATTCAGAGCTAAGTAAAGCACAGTGTGAAATAGATTGATATTGTAACAGTTTTCCTCAATTTGACAGTCTAGCAAGTTTGAAATCTAACAGATCAAATAACACGCAGGTGGTGCTGCAGGCTGACGTAAATTCTTATCCTTTTCCAAGAAAAAAAAATATTCCATATCTCTTTAAATTCAGAATCTGATCACACAAAAATAGTAATAGTACAGTACATAGTGAATCTGAGAGGGGGCATTAGTGGAAATAAATATGCCCAAAAACATTTGAATATGGAGTGGGGGGAATATATATTAGAATATATATTCTAATAATTGTTATATATATATATATATATATATATATATATATATATATATATATATATATATATATATATATTAGGGAAAAATATTATTAGAATATATTATATATTCTAATAATATATTGTTAAAAATATTAGAAGAAAAAAAAACTTTGATTCAGACCCTAAGCAGGTTATAACAAGTATTTTGACATAGTAGGTAAAGTAGAGCCATGGTTCTATCTCAATATATGTTTAATGAGTTACAGTGAATAGATAACCACCATGCAATCAGAATAATTAGAGATTCTAATTTCCAGCTTGCCTATTTTTTTTTGTGTCTATGAGTAGTTCTCATACAAAGGATTTGTGCATTTTGGGCCACAATAATCTTCTAGTTCTACTACTTTGGCCAGAATTTGCTATTTCTTTTTCAATTTTCCACAATTCGATGTTTGGTTAAATAAACTCTGTGTGTGCACCCTTATTTACTGATGAACCAATATGTGAATGCGTGTTTCTATCACTTAAATAACCCAAATATGTCTTGAAAACAAAAAAGTATTTACATTTTTGGGTTCCCAGAATTAGTATTGGTTGGGTAGGACATGTCCCTCTTAAGCAACCTTTAAACATTGGCGCTTGATCCACTCCAACCTATCGCTTTTATTTAATTTAAATGAATGTATTGTATCTTCATGTAGAATCATTAGTATTTAACAATGTCATTTAAGTTATAGCTGTTCCTTATAATGCAGAGTTTGTGGTTAGAATCTGACCTCTAAATAAGGGAACTGCATCACCAATGTAATCAGTGAAGCTTAGAAACAGTTATTCTTCAGGAGTTTAATCAATGGAAAGTTAAAAATACAAAGTGAGACAATAACCCTTCCGCCAAGGTGTGCGATCTTATGACTCATGATCTTATGACTCCTGCTGATATCTTAGGTAAGCCTTTTATTTTCTCGTATTTATATGGGGATTTAGCAGCCAAAATGCTGCTAAATTTGGTAAACCTGCAAATTGTAACCACAAAATGTTTTCTTCAAAAAGGTATTACAGGCCTCAATGATAACCATTGCACTCATTCCACTATCTGACCAAGAAATAATCTTGCCGCAAACACGTAGGTAACAAGTCATTGTTAAAATATTGATTTCACTAAATTGTTATCCATCTTATGATACTGCAAATAAAAACAGAAACCAACTAGAATTGTAAAAAGGACGTTATACCCATAATTACGTCATAAATGCTGTACTCTGTAATAGAAAATGTTGGTTCCTTTAAAAATCAGCATTTATTGACGATCTCTTGAGTCAATTTTAAGTTGCATTTCAGTAAAATATCTTGGTTACACTGATGTGGGTGAGGTGCCTCAAAAAACATCACAGCATATTCATAATCATTGTTATGCACAAGGCATGAGCCAGTGTACCAAGGCAAACCATAATACAGAGCAAAATGTTCCCTTCTTTACATCAATATGGGCAGTTTTTCATTCATTTGTGTTAACTTGCTAAGTTTGTGAAGAAATCAATCATGACTATGTATGTAAATTCACCTACGTTTCACCAAGCCAAAACCTTTTTTTAATTGCAATTTATTTTATCCTAGAATATATTAAGTAGGGTTTATTAAAGCATAGAAAGAGCATACCCTATGTCCTGGACATGCCTGTCCTCCTGGGTAAACAATTTTCAAAACCACTAAATAAACAGTAAAATTATAAATTATAAGTCAGATAGCTGGTATGTTTTTTCAAAGTTAATTTCAAATTTTAGCCCATAATGACAAAGCAAAAAAACCTCAAAGTCAGCTGTATTTTCTGCTTAAAATGTTAAATTCAATTTCAATCCACAAAAGTTGACACTGTAGTAAAAAAAACCTGCAACTGTTCATAGTCTTAAAATGTTAGACCAGGGATAGACAAAGAATGCCACGCCATTTTCTGACAATGCTGATACGAGATTACTGGTGCACATTTAAGCCATAGTCCTGAAAATATCAATGGACCAAGTGTCTTCTTTTTTTTATAATTATTCCAGGAGAGTTACAACATTTATATTGTGTTTGACTTACTGATTAATGTGTTTACTGAGTAACAATACTATACAATGCAATATCTTGCCTAAAAAGTAACTCAGGACACTAATTAAAATGTGAGCCTCAAAATGTCAGGATTGCTAAATAACCGTATATTTCATTTTTTTTTTTATGTATCCGTTTCAAGTTTCTTTTTTCTCTTAACTATTATTTTTCATCCACAGTAAAATATATAAATTTTTAAAATGAATAACTTATGTTTTATTTATTTAAGTGTATTGTTAATTTTCCATGCCTTTTTTGTTACAGTTCTTTTGTGTCTTAACCATTGTACGAAAGCAGGGTAATAATATCTGCACTTATTTTGTATGGTAACAACTTGATTAGTGTGCCACGATAACAAAAAAATAACTGTGAGGTTTGGATGTTACTGAATCCTCAAAAAGATTTTTATAGCTTAAGAAAAGAGATTAAATATCTCTTTGTAGGCAAAAGGAATGTCCAAACTGATTACTTTTCTAATTAAATTTTCTATTTCGTAAAAAAAAATAAAAAAAAAATATGCTGCATTTTATGAGTCGAATCACTGATCGCTCGGTGACATGCAAACTTGTGTAGGTAATTTTTACATATTGAAATCGACTTTTAACTTGTGATTTCAATGCACTTGTTTTGAAAATTATTGTATAATGATCACCATCCATTGTGTTATTCTGTAATACGTGATTACAAGATCTGTGTGTTTTACTTTCTGTATTGTGCCGCTTCTCTAATTTATTTTCTCTAATTGGTTTTTGCTAACAGAACAATCTGATTATACGGAATTAACATTTAATAAGACACAAGATAAGAGGTGGCATTGTTAGCCAAGCAGTAAATAAATAAATTAAATTCACAATAAATGATTATTTCCAAGGCGTTATTGGCTCGACCTAAGCGATGTTTTCAGAATGGAATCGTTATATGTCCGCTAATTTAAGAATCAAAAAAATATAATAATAATAAAAAAAAAAAAAAGTTTCACCTCGTCAGTGTTGGGTTTTGTGAGGAGTTGTTGAAAATGTTATCTTAAAATACAAATCAATTAAAAAATATGCATAATTTGGATGCAAACACATATAGTATGGGTAATCAAACAGCAAAGTGTTAAAGGTCAAGATAGACGCTTGCTCAAGCAGGTGCAGGAAAACCCAACAAGGAGATGTCAGTACAAATATGCCACCAGGCCGATTGAATATGCAGACAGTAGCTCCCTTGATTGCATAAACCGAGCTGTCACTTGAAGAGGGAGGATAAAATGTGGGACAAAATGTAGGTTGCTTTGATGTTCTGAACACATCACTTACAAATCAGCTCAACACATGCATCAAGCCGTGTATAAAAAGCCAAAATATACTATTCAGAGTATGGGGAAACAAACTGAAATAAGCATGCATAGTAATCAATGCAAATGAGCTTACTCTTTATAACTCACAATTAAAATCCATGAAATGTGCCCATTTATATGTCCGTGTTTAACCAGCTATAGCTCTGCTTAAAGCATCATTTTCTTGAGAACCTAAAAGTTTATATGCCTGCTGTGGACAGCTGTGTGACCCCCATGGAAAGCTTTGTAGCTTTATCAAGGCTCGTTTAAACCATGTGAACTGGAAAACATTTCAAGAATCTGAATTCTATGCACGTCACCGTCAGTATCCATAGTAACCTCACAGTGACCACGGCAGATACATGGCAACTGCAATGTGTCATATGGAGAAAAAAATAAAAATATCCTCAAGATAAATGTTATTAAAAATAAAAAAAAGAGAACAATTCTATTTATGAATATGAGAGGAATTAGGATTACGAAAGAAAAAAAAAAAAAAACTTAACCTGAGGTATTTATGAATACTTCATGTGTTGAATTTTCATAGTCTAGCTATTTTGATTTAATCTGTATAAAAAGGGAAATTGTATTCAATCCCTGCATATTTGTTATCATATTTTAACACCTTGCTTATTTAGAATATATTTTCCTATATCACGAAGACAAATGGCTATAAAATATAAAACCATAAACCACAAAAAATATTTTATATATGTAGATCTACATCTCTTACTAAAGGCAACAGAAATGTTGTTTGTACATGCACACACTCTTTCTCGCAATTCTTTATTAAAGGGATACTGTAGATACCGCAACCACTTGAACAGATTGAAGTGGTTATGGTACCTGGAGTCTATGGGCATTGATTCTTGCATCTCTGCTACAAGGTCAACTCCCCATTTAGCAGAGATGCAAGGTTCCTAGCAGCATGCAGCCTTGCCCCCCAATGACAAAATGGCTTTATTCCGCTTAACTCCATACCAGGTGCAGAGATAGGCTGAGAGTGTCAGCTTAAAGGGACACTCCAGGCACCCAGACCACTTCTGCCTATTGGAGTGGTCTGGGTGCCAACTCCCACCACCCTTAACCCTGCAAGTGTAATTATTGCAGTTTTTGCAAACTGCAATAATTACCTTGCAGGGTTAAGTCCTCCTCTAGTGACTGTCTACCAGACAGCCACTAGAGGGACTCCCGTGGTCTTAGAACATGAAAAGTGTGTTATACAGCGCTGGACGTCCTCACTCTATGTGAGGACCTCCAGCATCGCCAAAATCCCTATAGGAAAGCATTGAATAATGCTTTCCTATGGGGAGGTCTAATGCGCGTGCACAGCCATTGCTGCGCATGCGCATTAGGTCTCCCCCACCGGCTGACTTCAGCGGGGTAGGGGAGTAGGTGGAGCTTGACCCAGAGATGCACACATAAAACTGTTTCACTAACACCACTATTGCAATAGAAGGCAAGGTCTTGTGCCAATAAATAATGCACAGGTTTAGCATCCAGCCAAGAGTGCTCCTTAGGACCATACCCAGTCCAATGTGCAAGGCACTGCAGTACCTCAAGAGACACCCTAAAGGAGATGGAAAAGGAAAACATATTTAATATAAAATGGAAGGTAGATGGGATTTGGAGAGGGTTAAGTAGAAAAGCAATAATAACTTAATATACAGGAGAGTAATTAATATCGTTGTGCAGTTTTTTATTTTATTTTTTTTATCTCTGTCCAGTTTTAGACTGGTTTTGTACTGTATGTACATTTTTGTATAATAATTTATTTATTTTTTTAAAATAAAAAGAAGAGAGTCTGTTGAAAAAGTAGTTTCCGGTGAGTTTAAACCCATCTGCTACAAAATAACTAAAACTATTAACTATTAACATTAATATTGAATAATGGCTGAACGTATAAAAAATTTCCGATTTTAAGATGGCAGTTCATACAACATGCAAGGTATTGAAGCTTAGAAAAATAAAGGTGAAGGGACCCTCTGTAAAAAATAAAGAGTTACTGATAACTGCTACCCCTATACTGACACCATCACGGGTGGCAATAAGGAAGGATCTAGTTTCCTCTGAAATGTTTTCCATTACTTTACCTTGTCTGTACTGCATTTAATAATCTTTAGCATACATTTAAATTAAAATAAAGCATCTCATACAAAAAAAAAGACACCCTAAAATCAATACCCTGTATTTCATACTTATCTTGTACATCAGGACTGATTTTGAAGATGGAATTGCCACACTTGCCTGAATGTGACTTACACAGCCTACCTAAAGAGTCATCTAATGTTTATACTCCCATCATTGCAAATTCTGTTTAATTTAGAATATCTTGTGCCCTGTTCTGATAATAGCTGGCTAGACCCTTCAAATGGCAGAAAATTAAACCGTAAAACTCCAGAGGCATGATATATACACAGAAACTGCTCCATTAATCTAAAGTGGTGACTATAAAGTACCTTTAAAAATGCACTGCAGACATCTGTGTTTTGCATAAAAACACAGACGGCTCATATCTACAAAGAAATGGTGCATTCAAAATGTATACTTATTTAACCCCTTAAGGACCAAACTTCTGGAATAAAAGGGAATCATGACATGTCACGTGTCCTTAAGGGGTTAAGGTCTCTTTAAAGTACATACCTAGTGTAAAAAAGAAAGTATATGCACATAATGCAAATCTATATATATCGGCCCTCAGATAATTGACGTCATCACGAAACACACTTTGTCCATCCCCTGGAGCTTTTCAAAGTGTATTGGTCTATCTTCAATAGTTACTATGTATCCCTTTCTTAATTAATTGGTTCAGGAGTTAATTGAAAATCTATGCTACTAATTAGTGTTTATCACCCCTTGTATGTATTTGTCTGTCATCTATATTTTCTATAACAAGTCATTCCCTCTCACATGCGTAAGTATTTGTCTTTCTCTGTTTAAATGTGTGATGAAAGAATGTGTCATGTTAAAAAAAAGAATATTTTTTTCATATTTATATTTAGCAAAGTTCACACAAATGGCGTAGTTGGCAGGATTTCACCTGATCACTAGGCATTGGATAAAGGGACACTATAGACACTAGAATCACTACAGCTTAATGAGGTGCCTTTGGTGTCTATAGTCTGCCCCTACAGGCCTTTCAATGTAAAGCTGACTTTTTAGAGAAAAGGTTGTTTTTACATTGCTGCATAGGAACACCTCTAGTGGCAGCCAGAAGAGGTGCTTTCTCACACAGTGCTGCACAGTGTGAAGCACCTAGGTTCAG
The DNA here is from genome assembly GCF_036172605.1 of Pelobates fuscus. Taxonomy (NCBI): domain Eukaryota; kingdom Metazoa; phylum Chordata; class Amphibia; order Anura; family Pelobatidae; genus Pelobates; species Pelobates fuscus. The sequence goes on from NC_086322.1 coordinate 86,543,448, forward strand.
CATCTCCACACTCTGCATGGTGTCGCTGAACGTTCCCCCTCAAAGATGCATTGATTCAATGCATGTCTGAGGAGATGCTGAATGACATTTTGCAGAGCATGCACAATAGCCTCCCAATGCTTTTAGATGGGAAACCATTGGATTCTCTGAGATGATGATTTCAGCCATGGAGGTGGGGATAGCTGTGGCAAGAAAGGAGCAGCAAGGGAAAAAAGGGTCAGTTCAATACGATCTGAGGGGGGCCTAATGCCTAAACAGGTAGTTTAACACTATAGTGTTTGGAAAACACGTTTGTTTTCCTTACACTATAGTGTTCCTTTAAAAATGCTGCACTTACCTGTCTGATTTAGAAATTCAAACACAATGTTTAAACAAAAATAACAGCAAGACTGTTTCAAGCAAAACTGATTGGGTCATTATAAATGCTCTACAAAAAAAGAGGTTATTAAACTAGAATATTAAACTAGAAAATCATTTGAAGCCAAGGCAGATCAGTTAGAAATAAAATAGACAATCGAATGCTAGTGGTGAGAATGGAAAAGGAATTGTACAAAGCATGTTCTCTCATTGTTCAGTAAAAAAAAAGGACGTTACACAGAAATCATACAGAAGAAAATGAAATGGCATGTTTGAATGTATACTCAGTAAGGGTATATAAATTGTTCAATGATACACACAAATCAAGTTATTTGAACTTGGCAAGTGTTACAGGCAGACAGTGATTAATAATGGTGTTGACTGCATTTATTTAAATGCCTCAAAGGCTGTAGGTATGGAAAAGTTAACATTGAATACTCAAATTAGAAATATTTTTTGAGTAATAAGATTAACATACTAGAGAATGTCTTCTCATTATACATGTGATCAGGCCTGCTGAGTTTAAGTTGTTCCATTTACGTGTAGAGTTAGGACCCACAATTCCCTAGATTACAACAAAATATGCCAATAATAAGGTGCAAATTATAGGTTGTGTGGCTGGTTAGAATGTGACTAACTGTAGCGGAACCAGATATGTAGGATTTTAAAGCCAGTATGATTTGCAAAAACTGCACCAAATGAAATCCTCCATATTCTATTATCTCAGTAGACTAGGTAAAACAGGAAACATATAATCAGCTGGTAGAAATCAGAGTATTACAGCAGAAGTATGTAACATGGGTTTACTTCAGGGAGATCATGCCAAACTAATCTTATTGATTTCTTTTTTGATTGGATAACTAAAATAATAGATCAGGGTGGTGCAGTAGACATTGCTTACCTGGATTGTAGTAAGGTTTTTGACACTTGCACATAGAAGGCTTATCAATAAACTACAATCTTTAAGTTTGGATTCTAATATTGTTGAATGGGTAAGGCAGTGGCTGAGTGACAGGCAACAGAGGGTTGTAGTCAATGAAGTATATTCGAAGCAAGGTCTAGTTACCAGCGGGGTACCTCAGGGATCTGTACTTGGACCCAGTCTCTTTAATATTTTTATAAGTGATATTGCAGAAGGTCTTGATGATAAGGTATGTATTTTTGTTGATGATACTAAAATTTGCAACAGGGTTGATGTTCCAGCAGGGATTAGCCAAATGGCAAATGATTTACGTAAATTAGAAAAATACTCAGAGCTGTGGCAACTGACATTTAATGTGGATAAGTGGAAAATAATGCATCTTGGGCATAAAACCCAAGGGAAGAGTGTAGAATATTTGATACCCTACCAACCTCAACATCTGAGGAAAGGGATTTAGGAGTAATTATGGTATGGTATTGCTCTTTTCCCGACCACTATTCATGGCTTTATTTGGAGAGGTTTTTGAAGTGGTGTTGAGGTATCGGAGGTTTCCGTGACTTTAGAGCACTCCGCTCTCCGAGCTCCAGGAACCCCTTTTGTGAGACCAGGACTAAACCGCAACAAGCCTAGAACTCTTTGCCAGATCAGAGAATAGTCACGACACAATAAAGCTTTAACACACTGTAGCTTGGGCACAGATTCTCTGAATAAGGTTCTATTTGGAGTGGATATCAGAAAGGACACCAAGGACTTGTGAGAACATCCCCTCCCACATCCCCAGGAACCACTGTTGTGTGACTGGGACTAACCAGCCGCATGACTGGAAGTCCTCACTGGATCGGAAAATAACAGTGACCCGATAAGGACATTATTCGGACTGTGAGGGTGCTCAGTGATGAGCTATCCAGAGACAAACAATGAGTGGGGGGGTCTCAAGTGGAAGGGGTTCTGGGGGAATTTTTATACATTATGCCTCCGGTCTGGACACAGCAGGGAACCTATTGTTATAACTTGGGCTAACTTATTTAAGACCCCAACAGAGTGGCACCTTGTATGGGATTATCGTACTGTCCCTTACATTGTTTGGAGAACCCCGTGGACGGGCAATTCATATCCCTGTGTATAAATAGCTGTGTTGTGTGCAATAAAGTGTCATTCTACCCCCTACATTTTGTCTCTACTAATGTGTGGGGGAAACAGAATGCCATAATCATTGCTGCTGTACAGGAGAGAAGATCAACTGAGATGAGAGTTATAACCACTGCAGCCTGGTCCACTGGAAGAGGTCCCCAATCCAGCTTCAACAAATGGGTCTACAGCACTCTAGAGTCCCCTGGTACCAGCAAGGAAGTTGACCTAACGTTGCTACTCAGTCAGGGTACATGAGCTCCGTTTGAGCTGTTTTGTATTTGCAACATTACCTGGACTGTGCAAAAATGCATTAATGAGAGACTAAGGCATGAACAAGCTGTGATATCATGTTCCAATTTTAACATCTTCATACAAATATACTTGGCGTTTCCCATTGAAAATAAAAGAAAATTAAAACTGGGTGACACATGAAATACCTGAAAAAGCAAATCCAGGAAATATTGACCTCTTAACATTTCAAATCAAAACGCAACTGCAGTAATTCGTATCCTTTGAGTTTTGAAATATGTGGATTTTTTTTTTAGCATAACCTACTATAAAGACAATTGTAGAAGGTTTCTAGGTATAGTTTTGTCTTTTATATTTAGACACAATACTCAAAATAAAATATAAAACAAAAAAATAGAGGTTCAAGGGATAAGTAAAGAAAGGAATAGTGGGAATCTTAAAACCAAATAAATAACAAAAGGCTGAAATAAAAGGTACTTCACTGTAGATATAAATCCTCGTTCAGTTGATATAACAGAAGAGAGAAAAGGTAGATAAATGTATAAATGCTGTAATTAATCTAGAAAAATGCTTGCATAGATTTATCCAAAAAAGAAACTGTAATTTGGAAAAAAGGTAGCAAAACCTTACCACAAAGATTTAGGTGAACAATATGCCTTCTGACACAGTCAAAACTACAGATTGCTAGTCCTTTCCTAGAGTTAAACTTTTCTTTGTTCTGTAATAAAACCCAGTCCAACATGTACAGACCATTTCAGCAAAGTGATAGTTTTGCAAAACAGGTATATTGCCAGTTAACATTTTCTGTATGGTGGCTTTACATGTGATGAATTTGTAGATTTTGTAATTTTATGCCATTATAGCCAAACTTAAAAATAAATCAAATTGATTTTTTTTTCCAACTTGGCTATTGCTACCAAAAACATGAGATCTCTTTACCAATTGCCAATAAATCTCAGTTTATTGAATAACCTTGAAAAACCAGGGCATTGTAGGTTAGGATTCAAGAGCATGTCAGAAACATCAGAAATTGATATAAAAAAAGCATAGCTTATCTTACCACTTTAAAAGAAAACATGGTAGTGATCCGAGCCAACTTCAGTTTATGGGTATCAAAAAAACTTAAAAACTACTAGAGGGGAAAAGACCTAATACGTAAAATGGGTCAATGTGAAATGAAATGGATCTTTAATGTAATTTCTTTATTACCACATGGTCTTAAAAGTAACTTTGAACTGTGCCATTTTTTCATAGTCCTCATTTTAGATTTTTTTTTTTTTTTTTAGATTCTTTTTAAGGAGATATACAGAAATTAATACAATTTAATTTTATTGTACATGGAAGACAACATCACAATTTTTTATTAATAAAAACATAATATTAATACATTTTCTTTATTAATATACAATTTTTTTGATGAACGAAGGTTTTTATTACAATAGATAGTTTTTAAAGATTTTTTTTATAAATATGGTCGATGAGGTCGATACTTTATTTGAAAACATGTTTTCCTTCATAATATTAAGCAAGAAGTTTTTCTTCCACTGACCTTCCATTAAAGTACATTGGTTTTATTCCCCTTTTTTTCTATTTCCTCCATGTATACCCTGATGGGGACACAAGATATGGACTGAGAGATGGATACAATATTCTTCCCCCTTTTTTCAGTTTCCCAAACAGCTAATATGGGTAAGTTCCCTTCATACACATAAACTTGCACCCTTCTAAGATGACCGACGAACTTTCTGGAAGTAACGTGGCTAGGAGTCCATTGCGGAGTTAAGATGGCGCCCACAAACAGGGAAGTGGCGTGATTACAGTTGGGCCTGTAATTTCCCTGTATATTAATGAAATCAGCTGGAAGATTAACTTCCCCTGAAACGGGCTTAATCCCTCATTGGATTCTGCTTCCGATTTCTATCTAATAACGGGCGCGGCATCCAATGAGAGATTAAGCCAACACTTAAGAAGGGGGAAACACGGAAGCAGACCACATCCGACTGAGAGACTACAGGAGAGGTGAAATGCATCTCAGAAGAATTGACAAGCCTGTGGCCATTATTTTCTTTACTACTTTTGTTTTCTAGATGTTTTACTAATGTTTTAAGTGTTTTTTAATAGAAAATTGGACTGCATTGGATCAGAAGAGTGGAAAGTGTCACCACACTGCTGCTAAACTGATTTGAGCCTGTCCAGACTGGCTCTTATCCATGTGAGTTTATTCTATTATTGGTATTTACACCTGGATTTAGTAGACATTCTACACTATTATTGCACTTTTTTGGTTGTCAGTTTGGGGTAAGAACCTAATATTTTAGTGTTCCACTGTGAGATTTGGTGGTGGACTCTTTACTGACCCCCCAATTCAATTTTTTACTCTTAATCTTGAATTAATTGCCTGACCTACAGTGGTTGGATAATAGCCCAAAAAGTAAAACCCAATAGAACATTCAACAAGCTAAGTTGTATCAAGATTGAGGTCGGTTAGAAAATAATTCCATGTTCGTAACAGATCACATCCGCTAACTTGCTACAAACTTATTCTTTCTTCCCGGACAGGAAAACCACCTTTTCAAGCATGCTTGGGGAACAAATCACTGAGACAACATATCTCTCAGAGATTTCTTGGCCCGTTTAATGGTAAAATAAAAGCTTTATACAAAAAAGGTGTATCTAGGTGGATCCCAGGCACATCTATAAAAACATTAATACTAATCAATAAATGATTACATGAATTCATTAAGTATGCCTTGTGAGGCGTGGCCGACAGCGTTAGTGAACGGACGCATCTCCCTTAAGCTCCGTTAGAGCCGGGAGAAATATAGACAAAAAAGCCACAAATCAAGCGAGCACATCGACCGAAACGACACCCCCCAAGCATAGAAGTCATGGGGCGCAAACATAGAAAATCTCACCTCCAAGAGACTTCCCGGCAGCCAGATATTCGGCTCTCATTTGAGAGGCCGGCGGCGCGGCATCTGCCTAAAATGGCGCCGGAGGAGCATGGGACGCCGGAGCCATCAGAGGCCTCCCAGGAAGAAGATGACCCGATGAGCTCTCCCCGCTCGGAGTCAGAGCGGTCAGAAACAGACGAGGACACGACACCCTCCACAAAAGGGGATATCAGGAGGTTACTGACAGACCTCCGAAAGGTATGGAAGGAAGACCTCCAAGCAGCCCAGGCAGAAATAGGAGAGATCCGCCACAGAGTGCAGGAGATGGAAAGCAGAGAGGCCTCCAGGAACAAGCATATGCAAGCTACTGACACCAGCATGGACAGCCTCTCCTCTCAGGTACAACAACTGGCCCAAAAAGTGACTACTCTGGAAACACGCCACAGACAAAAAAAACCTGCGCCTTAGGGGCATATCAGAACAGATACCTGACGAGACGATACTCACCTTTGTGAGGGACCTAATAGACACCATATGCACTAAGGACAGTGCCTCCCGCCCCATTATCACCTCCGCATTCAGAGTGAGGAAATCAGCTGCAGCCCCAAAAGACGCGCCCAGAGACATAATTGCCACGACCCGCGATATTGCAGTGAAGGCGGCGGTTTTGAAGCGCTCCAGGGAACAGGGATCGATACTATACAAAGACCAGACGATCTCTATCTATGCAGACATACCATTCTCTGCCCTAGCGGAGAGGAGGAAGCTTACCTCCACGGCCAAGCAGCTCAGGGAGCACTCTATACGATACCGCTGGGGGCCGGGGGGATCCCTAGTGATCACCAACAGAGACACGACAGAAACGCTGACGTCAGCAGAAGACCCAGAACCGTTGCTGCAGAAGCTCGGAATCCCGACCCGCACATGGGCAAACACAACAGAGGCACCCCTAGGGACACCCAAAAGAGACCGGGAGTCTACGACCAACAACGCCCTCGAATCCCCACAGCAGGCTACGTCCTCGAGCTACAAGGCACAGCCTCCACAGAGAAACAAAGAAGCGAGCATTAACACACCCAGGCACTCAGTTGGGCACCTCAAAGTTCAGAGACTTGCCAAGCGGGACTAGAACCAAGCCGGTGCAGCAGCTCAGCTCTCCCCGGCTCGGCACCACCCATGCATATACCTATACATAATGTTTTCTTAGTGACATAATGTTTTACTTACGTACTATTGTTTACCCATGTAATATTGTTACTGTATGCAATAATGCTCCCATGACCTACGTAATCCAATACTAGTTCTATAAATAATGCTACTAACACCATACTCTGTTAAACCGTGTTAAAAAACATAATCCGAATCAAATACACATACAATGGTAAAGTTGTTTTAAAGAAAAATTTCAATAAAATTTAAATTGAAAAAAAAAAAAGTATGCCTTGTGAAAGTGAGCTTTCTTGATGCATGAACCAATAGAAAGTGAATATGTGATGTAGAAATGTATGTCAGGCTCGTACTTTGATTACGTCGATTTATGTTAGAAACAGAATAGGACAGTACTTACTAAGAAAAGTTGGAACATTCTAAGGAAAAGAGGCCTGGGAAAATACAAGATAGCAGAGTTGGAATGTTAGTCAATCACACATTAACTCTTACAGGGATGGAGTGTTCGTCAAGCTCATATTAATTCTTACAAATTCAAAAATAACAAAGCCCTAATCACAAATGTAAGCAAAGAACTTGTAATAAAATTTTTAATAACAATTGTGCAAGTGTAATGATAAAAACATTCTTCTAAATTCTTACTGGGAGTACATCATAATTCAATTTAATTTTCATTTTGTACATTTAAAATTTTATGTTGAACAGCCTTATTCAAACTTGTTGCACTTTTTGTTGTTGAGTGATATTGGCAATTTGTATTGTTTGTTAAATAATGATTTTTGCATTCCATGAATCGCTGGAAGGCGAAATATGCTAGCAGAGTGATACTAACTTAATTATTTACTCATATTATTATTCACTGCAAGTTTTCTCTCTTTTTTTAAGTGTATCGACATGCTGGGAAAGACTGTATTTGCACAGCTGTGTTAAAAAAATAAATCAACAACAATGATGCTGATTGCATCAAGTGGAGTTGGGATCAAGCTGTTTAAAATGGTATCAGGTCCATTTGGAAGGAAAAAATGCTTAATCTATCAAAAGATTATTGTAGGACTACATATGCTGACAATTCATTTAAGCGTTTATTAAAATGAAAAGAGGAAAAAAAAATAAACAGACATTCCAGCAGCTAATAATAAACCGAGTGCAAAAATGACATGGTGTGACAATACAAAGAAAATACATTATTATGTATCTATCCTGCTATACATGCTGCAATGTTAATTTATAGATAACATTTAATTTCTGTATTTATTTTTTGGCTTTTATAACACAGAAATAAACAAAATACAAATGTGGCATGTTACATATTATGAGACATTGTCTGGAATTTATGGGTGCGTACCTCGGCTTGTATGTTCTGCGTCGACATCTTTGAGCAACATCAATATTCGGAAAATACTATAATTACATACGATAATACTAGAAACTTGCTGTTATTTTAAAGCGTGCACTCTAGAGATAACAGTTTGATTCTGAAAAGTTTTCTAAAGTGTTAAAAGTAGGGCAGACTCTATAAAAAACTGTGGAACCAGCAGACACACTGCATTGGTGACTCCACCCCTTTTATATGTACTTCCAATTTTTCAAAATAGAACATTATTATAAGGCTTGCGTAGAAATGTGGTTCTTTTGAACAAACTTGGCTGAAATATTTTTTTTTTAGGACCGCAAAAGACTAGCAATACAGCCGAAAAAAAAAAAGGGTGACTATGACTGTGCTGACATGGAAAACCAGCTACAATTTTGCTTGCCCTAAGGGCAACATCTGGATAAAAAATAGGAAGTGATGGAACTTTTACTATCATGTACTAATGAAAAGTGGGGTGCACTGTGGAAAAAGAGATTCCTTTAAAAAAAAAAAAAAAATATTAATGCTATGGAGAAAATAAATAATTTCAATTATTCCCACACCCCACTGCATATGATCAAATGTTCCTTGTATTAAAGATCTGAATGCCTTCTGAATATGTCCCATTCAGAGTTTGGGAAATAACAGTGAGCCCTTGAAGGCACGATAGGGAGAATCCAGGGTATGTGTGCATTAGGGTATTCACTTGTACTTTTTTGTTTAGCAGCCCATTGGTTTTGGTTATCTCTGAGCTCTTTTTCTCATTTTGTCTCTATTCATTTTTTTTTTTTATTTATAGTCATTTAATTTCTACAATATTATTGTTTATGGCTAAAGTTCCTAGATGTTGGACAAATGCTATCTAGTGTCTATAGTATCAAATACTAATGGCAACTAAATTTCAGAGAGTTGCAACATCCTGTTTCAAAACTAATACTAAGCTTGAGGTTATTTGTTAGGTACTATTATAATTATCTTCTGAGCTGTGTGAAAGTTTGTACAGGTGGTCCTCATTTAGCAACCAACCTATTTTACAATGGCTCCCACATACAACCATGCGTTAGTGCGAGCTGTCGTGGGGATTCCCTGTTCTGGTGAGCACGTCTGTGTTTGGGGAAGTTTCCCCGAACATAGACGAAGGCACAAGAGCAGGAAATCCCTCTAATCTATGTTTGGGGAAATTTCCCTGAACCTAGATTAGAGGGTTTGCCCGCTATGGTGTGTTAGTCTATGTTTGGGGAAGTTTCCCCAAACATAGATGAACGCACCAGAGCACGGATCCCTTAACTCCTCACTTACCGACCAATTCGTTCTACGACCAAGTCATAGGAACGGAACCCGGTCGGTAAGTGAGGAGTGTCTGTATTAAGAATACACGTGGTCTGTGAGGGTAAAGTCCAAGCATTCCTTATATAACAGTAATGGTTTGCGCGACATTGTGGTAACCTGGCAGTGGACTGAAATGCATGAAAAATAACAACTGTGTGAGAATGAGGGGTGTATTTATAAGGTACAAATGTTTTTAAAGGATCTTAACGTATAGCTTGGAGGAAAGATGAGACGGGGGATATGATAGAAACATTTAAATACATAAAGGACACAGTAAAGGAGGAGACTATATTTAAAAGAAGAAAAACTACCTCAACAAGAGGACATAGTCTTAAATTAGAGGGACAAAGGTTTAAAAATAATACCAGGAAGTATTACTTTACTGAGAGGGTAGTGGATGCATGGAATAGCCTTCCAGCTGAAGTGGTAGAGGTTAACACAGTAAAGGAGTTTAAGCATGCGTGGGATAGGCATAAGGCTGTTGTTACAAATCGCTATTTGTAACTGGCCCTTTAAATGGAAAATTGCCCTGCTTCCCTGGATTGTGGAGAAGCCTATTTGCCAGCCTCCTGCCTCATGACTATGGCCCCTGGAAGATTGTGCCCCTGAAAACTTATTAACCTATATTGGGCTGCTGCTGGCCCTTTAAGAACTGTCTGGGGCCATATTGGGACTTTGGGTAACAATACCCTTTAAGACTATGACCCCTGGAAGGTATTACCTGTTAAAGACTCTTTTAGCAGATTGGATTTTATAAGACTGTCCCTTTAAATAATTTGGAACAGTGCTGCAGCTTTAAATGGGCACTTCGGATGCAGCCGAAGTGCCGAAGTATTCGAAGTGGCCGCCATTCGACAAACGAACACGTGGGACTTAGTCGTGAATTGGGACTTAGTCGTTTTTTCGGCATGAAATTGACCGGCCGCACAGCCCAAATCTATGGAACTGTTTTGGGCAGGAAATTGTGCTTGCGGTCGGTCATAAAGGGACCTCCAGCTAACTTTTGATCCACTGGGGGGATTTGGCTGATTTTTGGAAGTGTTTATGTTTGAAGTATGCTGATTCCAAATATGTAATTGTTATGGAGATTGAATGTATAGTTTTAAAGTTACAGTGTATGTGTGAAAACTGTATTTTTACTGTATGCTATAATTATGTTATGTGTTTATCTGAGGGGAGGAGACGTGGGGGTGGTACCATGTATGTGATTGGTTAATTTCAACCTCCCCCTGGGAGTGTCCTGTGTGTACCTTTTTGTAATAAAAAGCAGGCTGGGTGTTCCAGTCCTCAGTTCTTCTTGACCCTTCAAAACGTAGCCTTGTCTCGTTATTGGAGGGAATTGCTGTATCACACTGGGGATTGCTATGCTCTGCATATTCCCCTAAGCTTAATCACTTAGCTCTTTTAAGAGCTTGTTCCGGATATGCTCTCCTGGAGGAGAGGTCTTCCCCACACGGTCCTGGAGGACAGAAACCGATCCAGGGTGGAAGGAAGACGGCGCGGCTCCAGTTAAGCTACGGCGGTTGTGGAGTCTGCGGTGGTTGTGGTGTCGTCTGCAGTGCTTGGAGTCCTCTGAGAGCGCTAGGAGCATCCATCAACGGAGGGTACTTGGTCGGAGTGCACGGAGCTCCGTTACAGCTGTCTTAGCTATAAGCTAAGGCCAGTGACTAATGAAAGTATTTAGAAAATTGGGCAGACTAGATGGGCCAAATTGTTCTTATCTGCTGTCACATTCCATGTTTCTATGTAACTTCACTGTACTGATCAGTGGGGGTGTTAGATGCCACTGAGAGAGCACATATACTGTGTGGCTGTCATAACTAAATGACTGAGCGAGTAGAGCAACGAATCTGCATCAAAGTTTGCGTTAAGTTTGAGCACATAGAAACATAGAATGTGACGGCCCAATTTTCTTAATACTTGCATTTGTCTGTTAGATCTAGAAAAGCCTTATGCCTATACCACACATGCTTAAACTCCTCCACAGAAACAATTTGGGTGATTCAGAAGGCTTTCAGGGACGATGCAAAGAGTACATAAAAGTGTGGCACAAACTCTTCAAAGATGGTCAAGAATTTGTTGGAAGATTGGCACCCTGCAACTTCTGGCTTTTTTTCCAAAACTAATATCACCTTTGAAAGGGAACAGATTTCAGACCGTCGATGAGATGCAAGTAAATACGAAGAGGCAGCTGATGGCGATTCAACCAAAGGATTTTGCAGAGTGTTTTAAACAGTGGAAGCGATGCTGGGAGTACTGTGCAAGTTCCCAATGTGGCTACTTTGAAGGTGACCGAAGCTTTATTGTCCTATATACAATGATTCTTGTATCTTCTTAAATAAATGTCTCTATTTTTCATATTACACAACCGTAAGCTTGATGTCATGAGCTTATGGGCTAGTCCTGAGTAAAAGTTTCCTCTGGAACCGTGTGTCCTGGTTTGTTGTTTGTTCAGGGATCCCAGTAACAGAGTCTTTGCACCTGTTGGCTGACTGCCTGGTACCTTGAAACCGGAACAAATTAAAAAGAGTTAGGCCTGAGAGCCACAAGTGCATCTGTAAAGTCAGTAGCTAGTCACAAGGTAGGTAGAGGTGTTGATACCTTGATACCTGCCTGGGAAACAAGCTGAAGAGGCAAAGACAGATGGGACAATACCTTCCCGGAAGGAGAGAGATGTAGCCTGGTCCAGGGTAGTAGAAGTTCTCAGTGACCCCAGCCAAGCTTCGGTGACTGGGGCTGAAGTGTTCCAGGGTCCCAGAAAAGACCTAGGAAGCGGACCTGGCGGAGGCACTGAGTCAGAGTATGGGAGCTCCGTCACATCCCTGACCAGAAAGATGCCATGTGCAGTTCAAAAACATAAACCTATAAATGCATGTTGGTAAAGCAACAACCTCTTTAATGAGGTTAATATTAACCTTTGCTGCTGTTTCCAGAAACAACCTCAGAAAACAAAATCTAATGGTGTAAAATAAATTTATTACACTAAATCATTACCTTGCTCTATGATTCTGCACTACCTGGAATAATTGATCAAATAATCCTGAGTTAGTTACTGGATGTCTTTTTCAGTACCTATTATAAACTTCCCATGTATCTATCAATAACTTACGTTATGCAATTACACACAATAATATACTTCGGATATCCTCAAAATGGCATTAAGTATATAGAGGTGTGCTGGTCTAGTTCATTAATTTTGGATCTTTTAAATATTTAATTTGGAGTTTAATATCCAGCATGGATCTGACTCGGTTAGCATTGCAGTGTGACTAAAAGCTGTTAAGAAAAGAGAGATGAGTAAGCTGATATACTGAAGAGGCTGTAAAGTCAAAATGTAATTGTCAGGAGCTTAACAACCTAAAATAGAATGCAAGCACTTAATAAACCATGAAGGATCTCAAGCAAACAAAATGGAGCTTTTATAGCACATACCAAAAAAATACACGCATCTGCATGACACACTGTAAAATGAACCACTAGGCAGGACAGGGCAATGATTAGAGAAGAAATTATTGAGTTTAAATATCCCTCTTGTCAATCCGATTGGCCATATCCAGCCTTTGACCCCAAAATGTGCGCGTCCTCTGCGTGACGTCATCCACATGTCGATATCGCTATCATCGTGAACAGACATGGGGCTACATAAGTGTGGATCCGCAGCGGCCGGCATCCACTGACATGTCACAAAAGCCCGGTCTTATGGCATAGGACCGCCGAGCAACACTTCTATTACTGGAAAAGTGATTTATGTTGTGCATAGCATATGGAGAGGATGTAAACGTGACACTTGAACTCAAATACAGAGGTTGCAGCATTAGCCCTGGTTTTTGGTAATTTGGTAACTGTAGGAGATCTTTGTGGTCAGACAAATTAAAAAGAATAAGTAGAATGTTAGATAATGAATTTAGTGGATTGTAAGAGTGCAAAACTACTAAGGTGTCGCCTCTAGGATAGTAGTTTTAAAAGTATAACACAAATACAATTATGCCAACTATATACCTAAAAATTTTTCTGGACTTAAGCATCTATTTATCAAAAAAATTTATAATCATTTTCATGAGTTATGGCTCAGTTCTATTAGTTCTCAGCTATATTACCCAGAGGTTCACTTAATTCAACTCCATCAAACTGAAACCGCCAAATGGATCACTATCGCTATATCAAAAATATCTCCTTGCATCACTCGTTTGAATTAGTACTGAATGGGAGCTGAATATCCTTGCTATAATAAAACAATAATGTAGGTTAAAGTATGGTTGGAATGTTGTTATTGGGTAATGGTTGTGAGTTAGTGTTGGGGTGACTTAGAGCTAGGTGGATTAAACATTACCGGTGAAATTCCCCTGGTCTGTTCCAGGCTATTTGGGTCAAACACATGACAATAATCCGGCTGAAATTAATTTGCTATTTGGCTGTTTGTGAGCTGGCAAGTGATAGAGATTGAACTGATTTTAACAATGAACTGATTAGCTGCTGAATGAAGTTGCCATTAGCCGAATTGGGTTTGCTTAAAAAACGTTTGATTGAAACAGCTGAATTAGGACAACAAATGTACATGTTAGTGAATAGACTCTGCGTCTCTGTGCAGGAAAAAAAAACTGAGATCTCACTGGTCTTAAATGCTAGGGCTCAAATGTAAATAGCTCCTCCATTCCCCTATCCTCCATACTTACCTTTCCTAGTAAGGAAGCCTTGGTTTGTCACAGTCCAGGGTAGGGGTAGGCAACCTTTGGCACCCCAGATGATATGGACCACATTGTCAACATTGCTGGCAAAGCATCAGGGAAGTTGTAGGCCATAATATCTATTGTCAACTGTTGCTCTACTAGGAGCAATATGCATTTTCATAGTTCTCACTGATCCCTTGTGGATTGGTGCGCTCTTAAGGGGATACTATAGTCAACCAGTCAAACCAGGTATAGAAAAAAGAGTTCTACCATTGTCTGAGAAGTCACAGAACAACAAGGGGTGAGCAGGCATGCAAGAAGGGGGTGGGAGTAAGACATATTCAATTGGACTGTGCATGGGGGAGAAAGAAACACACAAAGGAACTTGGAGGGAAAGAGACACACAAAGGAACTTGGAGGGAAAGAGACACACAAAGGAATTGGGGCGGGAGAAAGACGCACAAAGGGACTGAAGGGAAAAAAGACACACAAAGGGGTTGGGGATGTAACATGCACACAAAGGGACTGGGGGGGAAAGAGACACACAAAGGGACTGGAAAGAAAGAGACACACACAGGGGCTGGGGTAGAAAGAGAGAAAGAGACTCCATGAATCCTCGATGATGTTACAGGAGTCAGAAAGTTGAGCTGCACTTATGGAGCCTTGGAGCTGGAGAAAAGGTAAGTAAATCCTTTATTTTCTTATTTTTTATGGAAAATGAGGGAGGCTTAATACAACTATGGACAGGGGCACTATAATGTTTGGAATATAGGTTTGTATTCCAAACGCTATAGTGTTCCTTTAAATAATAAACAAAGAAAATCTTGTAAAATTATATCATAACTCTTCCCTTTCTATTATTTAAACAAATACTGGGTGACATGAGACAGTGAGGTTGATGCCTGTGCTAGCTGCCTATTGATATGCCCGGCTCTGTTTCTTTATTTGTTACAGCAACACTAAACCTTAAGGCCAGATAAAGTGTCTAATCTAGAAACGTCTTTCAATTCCAAGCACAAGATAACAGACTGCAAAGGAAAGTATTGGATGTTCATAAGGTATACCTGTCTGGAGTATGTTGATAAACCTTTGGAGCCAAAAATGCTGGTTCTTATTCTCTACCATGATCTCTTCCACCTGGGTGTGTCAATATAACCATCTTCATTTCACCTTGGCAAAGACCCATGCTGGCACCTCCATTAAAAAATTGCCCTGTTCGTACTAATTGTCAGGTGGTTAAACTACTGCAGAAATGGACTTGTATAATGTGGTATAGTCTTCTTTGACATTTTGTGATGGCTAAGACAGAAAGCAAGATGAGCTATGCCTCACATAAGAAACACAGCAACTCTGAATTGTGTCAATTATTAAGGTTAGATTGGAAATTGACCCCGGGGGAAAATACCACAACCCTATTGTATTACTAAAAACATGGCACTCTGTAAATTATATCAACTTTTCTTTAACTCTTCTACTGCTCTTTGTCAACCATGAATTACCCAGTGTCCTGTGTTCCCAGATTTCAGAATTTTTTTTCAGCCTTTTGTTCCATTGATATTGAAGGAAATGCTCAACAACCGTGACAACCCTTTACCTGTACTTTTCATTACTTTCACAATCAACCCAACACATACAAACCAGTCATAATTATATAAATATGTCCATGCCTGTGGTAAAAAACACCACTTAGTAGATAATTCACAAAATTTTTCATCTCTATACTGATCAGACCTCCACTCACATTTTGACAATTGCTTCGTTTAAGAGATGATTCGTTAAACCAAAAGACTTGGTTTGTTTAGGTCAACTTCGTGAAATCTGAGGACATCCTATGAAACTTACTCCAAGACCCTGACTTGGAATCTCTACCGTTTGCTTCCTTTTTTTTTTTTTATTACCTTCAATACTTTTCCATCATCCTTTTTTTTTTTTTTGGTCTTCTATTCTATTTATTGCCAAATGTAATTTTTGATATATTTCCCTCTTGTCTTCTTTCATGAAAAACACTATTTTCAGGTATAATCTGTATGAGGGCTTTATTTCTCAACATAATTCCCTCTACTAAAATCTACTAATGCTTGTGAGTGTGATTGCTCTGTGTTTGAGTTTGCCTTTCCTTGTTCACAATTAACTTTTAGTAAAAATAAATATAGGAAATCATCTGACTACTTGGGTCTATGATGTCCTATCTGCCAAATAATCTGTCAAGGTGCATCAGAGAAAGATTTTTTTCTCAGAAGAGAAAAAAAAGTGTTTATTATAATAATATAGACATAAAAATACATATTCTAATACAATTAGATGGATTAAAATGACAAATGTTATAATCATATACAGTTATTCAATATAATATAATTCGATTATAAAACATCCCTGTCGAAGAAGTTCCTGGGTGGAAAGTTAATTTGATGTCCTGCTTCATTAGACACAAGTTTTACTTCAGCAACTTGTGCAGTTTTCAGAAGTTATCCTGATACATGCATATCTCCTGTAGACAAAATCATTAGCACAAACCGTCACTTGAGAGTAAATATTTTTGTTAGTAAAACCAATAACCATGCTGTTCAAGGCTGTTGCTTTGGGTTAATTGGTTTGCAAGGACTGATGAGTCCCTGGTTTCCACGCGCTGGCTGAGAAATAGCTTTCCTTGTAATTACTGTTACAGTATGTGGCAGACATTTTGTGACTAGTGTTTACTGGCCATTCATAACCTCTTTTCAGGCATCCGAAATATACTGTTAAATTGTAATGACTGTTACCAAGCAACAATAATGGAAAGGTGTATCCTCATACAGACAATAAATGAAAGAGCAGACAAACAAGTCGCCAAGCAGAATGCTTTCTTTTGGTCTTTTTTATTTTATTTTGGGTCTTACCAAAACCGGGGGTTTTATGAAAACACTTGCTTTCGGCTGGAGTTACCTTTTAATGTCCATGAATAAAGAATTGCATTGCATTGTCTTTATTTGTCGTTTTGTGCTTCTACAATATATTAAATGAATTGTTTATCGTGGCCATCTTTAGAGACATTATCCTCTTGGGTTGAGCACTATGTATGTCATTCTTACTGATCATTTGTTGCTATTGAGTGCCCTCATTTTCAATTATTTGTGTATATTTTTGTACACATATTTCTTTTATTAATTAGCCATACTGTGTTAATTTTTTTTTTTGTAGTGGTACAATTCTTGTTTTGGTCACCTCCGACCCATTAATTTCTACTATGTTGAACTAATACGTTGCTTTCTCTTAACATGACGTTTCCTTGCACAGATATATTTCAACCTGTTAACACGAGTCCTTTACAATTATTTTTGAACATGATGCTGACAGGAACAGATTAAACAACACTTCCTCTTGCAATTGCTTTTTTTTTTTTTATATGCCTGCCCTCTGTCTCGGCATACTGACATGTTGATGAAAGGGTCCTGGGGCTGTCAAATTCGGTATTGTCTTTTTTTCCAAGATATTTTGGGTCTGGGAGGTGAAATGGTACTATCTGACAAACTCAGTCGAATATATCTCTACATGTACTTGATACAAATAACACAAACCAGTAACATTTTTGTAATTATTTACTAAAGCAGAAAAAAAACTTCCAACATGTTTTTTCTTTTACACAAAATGTTAAATGACAAAAATAATAAAATTAATACATTTTCATTTATTTTCATTTTTTTCTTGCTTCATTTGTAGTAAATGTGAAATGTCTTATAATTTATTGCTCTATAGTTTAATACATAAAAACATTTTTTTTTATTGAGAGTTCACTTTTTTGTACCTTACTGTCTTTTCTAACAGAATATGCCATTTCATTTCACTACATATTGTATCTATGTAACGGACCGTTTTGCTCACAAGAGGATAAAAACCGTTTAGGCGATAATCCCCTTTCCCATAGACCAGCAGCTACTGCAATCACCAACCTCCCGAACTCCAAACTACACGAATCCCCAACTCTCGAACAGCAGACACACGAACCCTGGAAGCAGCCGAACAGGAAAAGCAATATGAACAGCTTACACTTCACTGTCAGGGTTAAACAGCAACAACACTGATTTAGTACAGTGGTACAACCCACACATCTCCTCCCTCTAACTTATCTGTTAACACAATTAAACAGTACACCATTTCCCCTAAGTTTTGGATGTACCCTAAATACTTGGGGTATATCCACAAATCCAGTATCTCCTGGATTAGCCCTGGATTAGCCCTAGTCTGGAGGAACAACATATTTGAAAATCAGCCCATTCGGATACAGGGTTCGGGAGTTATGGGACTTTAAAGTATTGACCGACCGCTCAGGCAAAGTAACCGAAAATAGTTCCATGAAGTTTGGCCTTGCGGTCGGTCTCTGTTAATGTATTAAAAAGTCCCGAACGGCTTACCATCCGTGGGTTTCCTTGGGTTCGTTAGATTCCCCATGTGAACATTAGTCTTCCTACCGAACGGCGGCTCGTTCGGTAGTTGCAGCACAAATCCACGGAAGTCTGGAGGTCTCAGCTGTGTTTGCTTAGTCGAGTGTCCGATTTTAGTTCCAGACACTCAACGGCAAAACACCGCTGTTTGGGAGCTAAGATGGCCGCCGCCACGTGTTCGTTTGACCAACAAAGGCCACCCAGCGTTTGTCAATTAAGCTGCGGTTAACCACAGATTCTGGGTGGTCAATTGACGGCACACTCCATCTCCTAGGTGGTCCCTCGTACGGTAGTTTGTTCGGTAGATAAAATCTACCGAACACCCTGGCAGAAAGGCACGAATAAGCCTTTCTCCAGGGAAAATAAACCTTTTTAAAGTCTGGTCCACAGTCCAAAGGGAGCAGGCGGGCAACCAGGCTTCTCCAGTTCACAGTGGCGAGGTTGGTTTCGCCACACTCTATATATGAGTAAGTTCAAGGAGGCCATCTGAAATGCCCAGTAGAACACATGAGTCTTGGAGGCCTCCTCATATAGTAGAATATGTTGGTTTATAATGCTCACTCCTAGGGTGACACTTGCAAGACATTGTTAATTCTATGTATTTTTTTTTTAAATTCTTTATCTTTCATTTATTCAGCATAATAACATCGTGTGGGATGTACAGAAGAAGAAAAAAGGGGTGTTATGGGGTTACAAACATTAGGGAAGGCCTGAAGGCCAGGACACAATAGAATCAGTACGTGTATACAACTGTTACATACATGGTTTAGTCTGTTGCAAGCATATAGATTTTGTGCATATGGGTCGGCATGTCCCTTTGTGGGTTTTTCTGGATCAGGTTAGTGTTAGCTGGTGGAGGCTTTTCCGAGGGTATCTCAAGTCAACCCGCTTGTGTTTTCCTCCCGACTGTCGTGTTCTCTTATTGTTAGGGGTTATTTTGTGCTTGAGTCGGGGGTTCACATTTGGGGTCATGCCTTGTGTCCTGACCTACGGTTATTAAGGGTACTGGGTTAGGGGTTAGGAGTTCCATGAGCGTCGGGGTCACCCACCCGCCCCCCCACCACGGACCCGCCACACAGGCCCTTCCATTATTGCGGGCATTTCGAACCTCCATTGAGTGATTGTGTGCGATTCCCCCCACTTTGTGTGGGTTGGGAGATCTGTGGTGTTGAGTTAGTACCACAGTAGGGTTGTGTATCCCTCCAGCCTGGGATCCCAGATTTTATGGAAGTGTTTGGGAGTGTCGTGTAATTGCATTGTGAGTTTGTCCATTTGTAGGCTATCTAGTATTTACCTAGTTACGGTGTCCTGCGTTGGGATATGGATATCTAGTATTTTCCTGGTTATGGGATATCCTGCGTTGCTAGGGCTATACGGGCTGTCAGTTTGTTTTCCGCTCTGGTATAGTCCTCTATGGGTTTTGAAAGTAGAAGGGTCCAGGGGTCTGTGGGGCAGGGTTTGCCTATTAGTTTAGTTATGAGCGTCGTGACTCGTTAATTCTATGTATTTAACCCCTTAAGGACACATGACATGTGTGACATGTCATGATTCCCTTTTATTCCAGAAGTTTGGTCCTTAAGGGGTTAAATACTACACATTGGTTGTTTCTCTTCCTATATCCCCTTTGAAGGAGACAACATTGTGAGAGTGGTGTGTTGCTGCCCTAAGAAAAAAAAGGTCCATCTTACAGAGCCAATACTGTATAGGCTCCAGAACATGTGAGTGGTTCTAACTTTTCGTTTAACACTAGATCAGAACTTTTCTATAACATCTGCACTTTTATTTTTTGCCTTGTTTTGTTGTCGTTTTATGTATCTTCGAGTACAATTAAATACTGTATTTGAGGGGTAAACTTAGTACCCCCACAGGCTAGACATTATTTCTGAGCGCTCCACCAATAGGTATTTTATGCCATATTTTCTTTTGCTATTTTATGTATTGTTGATAAAAGGGTATCCCACGTTAAGTGTTGAGCTGCTTATCACCAACACACTTTATTGTATCGCATACTACCTCATAGTAGAGGTAGTTGTTTTAGTTTCATATTGTAAAAAGTGAGTTTACTCCTCTTTATTCCAGCATCACATAGGTTTGTTGCGGTTGGCTCTGGCCCTTTGGCTCAGATCATCAAAATTGAGGATCTCCGCCAATCCAATGTTTTCCCATAGGAAAGCATTGGGATTCTATTGCACATCTGCAGCTAAACACTGCGCCAATCAGCATCTCCTCATAGAGATGCATTGAGTCAATGCATCTCTATGAGGAGTCCTTAGTGTCTCCATGTGGAGCATTCTCTGAAAAGGCAGTGTTTACATTAAAATGCCTGCATGGACATGGTATAGACACCAGAACAACTGAATTAAGCTGTAATTGTTCTGGTGACTACAGTGTTCCTTTAACCCCTTAAGGACACATGACATGTGTGACATGTCATAATTCCATTTTATTCCAGAAGTTTGGTCCTTAAGGGGTTAATCTTGAGTGTAGTCAGGCCAGATTTACATGTCATTTGCCTAGAGGAACGGAATGATCAAGTGCCTCTTAAGTTTACAATCTTGGTATAAGGGATGTTTAAGATTATTGGGTTTAAGTTTAAAGTGGGATTAAAATTAGAATTGTTGGTGCTTAATTTTGTAAAAGGTGTTAAACCTAGGATTAAGGTAAAAGTCCCCCCCCCCCCCCCCCCCCAGGTTTACACTTCGCGTGCTTAAATTCGGGTATAAGTAAAGGGTTTGTTTAGGTTGGGGGGAGGGTGGGGGTAAATTTAGGGTTAGTGAAAAGGGTGTTTAGGACATGTGGAGTTTTAAGGGGTTATTTGTAAAGTACTCACCCACCTATATCTTCTGTAATCAAGTCACCCTCCTATGATTGATTGTTGAGACGTACTAGCTGTTATACAGTGTGCATCCCTCAATGCCTGCTCCTCCTGCAAGGCACTTCCTGTGTAAGAGGCTGCTAGTGGGCAGATAGGAAGTGATCCCGTCCACTTCCTGTCCAGCCTCACACACATTGAGTTGGGAGTTTCCTGCAGCAATGCTATCAAGCATAAGAGTCTGGACAGACTACTTATCTCTCCCCAGCAGATTTCTTCATTTCCAAAACTGCACATTACAAGTGCATTACAACAAAAACAGGTGCCCCTAGTAGACGTGGTGCCTAGTTGTGCCTACTCTGCCTTAATGGGAAATTTGGCTGTGGGTGTAGCAATCACGTTGATGGAAGGGAGTGTATCTAGTAGTCAAATCAATGGCAGAAAACATTTTTAATTGCCTCACTACTGTTCAATGGCCAAACACAAAGTCACAAATCCTCATTCAAAACTGTACATCTCTGATTGTTTAGGTCTGCATTGCAGTTAAAAAAATAAATAAATAAGGGAAAATAACTTTGTATTTCATGTCCATTTTCTTGTTTACCTTCTAAAGCCATTTGGAATAGCAACTCCTCAAACACCTAGCACAGATCATTTTGGTCTTCAAATCAGCCCTGGAATAATTGGAGGTGACAGAGTCTCCTTAGTAATGTCAAAAGCTGTAAGACGGCTTAGGCAAGAACATTTTTTAAAAATGTTGTTTTTAAGTACAAAGACTGCAGTGGCTGACTGTGAGGCCAATTAGAGAACTTGCTGAAGCCTGACCAGCAGAAGCAGTATACATTTCCTGACAAAAATAAGATTTATTCATGTCACTGCTCCATGACAACAACCGATAAAGGATTCCTTAAAGACACTGCTCACTTCTGCAATTATAAATGGCAGTGAGTGATAGTATAGTTGATTTTTATAGAAACAGCACCATCACTTACAAAGGATATTTATTTTTTTACCACTCGAACATTTTTATTGAGGGTTTTTCATTTGGTACAAATCATACATAAACAAAGTATAACAATTTGTTTTTGCCACCATACAGTGTTAGAAGAGGGTGCATGCAGTTAAACAAATAATCCCATTCTGGTTATGATTTCCCCAATGTTAAACCTTCTTCTTATTGGATGTCACTGAAGTGTTTTGTGTAGTTAGGAAGTGTTGCAACAGATAATATAATAAGTGAAACAAATAACACAAAAGTAAAACATCTAAGAAACAAACAAATAGTAAAATGACATTTGAGCTTGGTCGAAGTTGTCACTAATCCAGATATCCCAAGTGAGTAGGGATGTATATGTTGTGGTCGGAGTGTCCGTGTTGGAAGTCTGCCCGATTTTGTGGGTTTAAAAGAGATATTTAACCATCCATGCAGTTATATATCCCCAAGCCTATCATATTTGGTATAGAGTACCCATGGCCACTAGCCTTGGATGTGGCCGCTCTGAATTTATCTATTAGCGCCTGGATCATGTGCAAAGAGTAACTTGAATTATTGCTTGGGAATGTTCTTAGTAAATATAAAGGTTTGGGTATAATTGTCATTTTAACCGCTAATTGTCTGCCCAGCCAGAAAGTTGCCAAGTGTGGGAAGTAAGGTATCTTGAAATGCCTGGTACTAGATCCCTGAGAAAAAATGTGTGTTGTTTTAAATTTGTATAGGAAAGGCTTGATCTGCCTAGGAGCAACTGTTTGTATCACCAAACCATAGCCAAAAATATTCTAAGCAGACTTCAGAGCCATTATGTTAAACATCTGTGTTTATAAAAAGGGTTTTTGTTTTTGTAAACTTATTTAGCAGAACCTTCCCTATTATGCCTTAGGTTGATTAGATACCTAAAGTATACAATGCTTAATTACGCAGGGTCATGATATATCAGTTGTGGTCTCCGTTGTGGTCTCTTTTCCCATATTAGGATATAAGCTTAACTGTGGGTCTTTGTAGGAGGAGTTGATGGAGAGGGGAACTAGTACTTCTCTAAAATTAATTCTGAAAAATAGAGCCAACAACAGAGACTCTTACAAAACATATTTATATATGATTATTATGTTATAAAACCATAGAATTCCGAGAGGGTGTACTTTATTTAATTTCTTCTTCCCATGCCTGTGTGTGTGTGTATATATATATATATATATATATATATATAGAGAGAGAGAGAGAGAGAGAGAGAGAGAGAGAGAGTAAAGAGCACGACCATAAATGTTTATATACAAAAGAGTATCTTTATTCAGTGGGAACACACTAATATAGTATCTCATTGCATGAAAAAATCAGGATATAAAGTCATCATGTTATAAAGCAACAGCCAGAACAATTCTGGAAGTAAATACAAACGCCAAATGAGTAATATATGAATAACAAAATATCAATAACATAGGTCGTTAGATGAGATACCAATACACTCAAACTCCACAAATATAAATACATATAGAAAAAAAAACTAACAACAAGCATACCAGTACTAGTGAGAAGCAGGGACAGAGTCAATCAATACTCTTTTGTATATCAACATTTATGGTTGTGCTCCTTACTCAGTTTGTATTTGCATGTATTTGGGCTTTTGGAAATAGAGCCTTATGAAGTGAGCACCCTATATCTAATTTCTTTAGAGAGCTCCACTTGGGGCCAGTTTGCATTTAATATTGGAGCGTGCCTACCTTGGTTCATTTTTTACTGTGTGTGTATATATATATATATATATATATATATATACAGGGCCGACGCAGCCTATAGGCGACTTAGGCAGTCGCCAAGGGTGCACCAGCCCGGGAGTGCCAAATTTGAGTCACCCGGTAGGAGGGAAGCACACAGTGCTCCCTCCTACCTGTCACTCAGTGTAGCGTGGACGGGGCGGTGCGGACCGTGGTACAGGAGTTCTGTTTCCTGTAGCCGGCCGGACTGAAAGGAAGTGATCTCTCAGTAAGCACTTCCTGTCAGTCTGGCCGGGTACAGGAAACAGAACTCCTGTATTGCTGTCTGCACCGCTCGGCCATGCTACACTGAGGTAGGAGGCACACAAGGGAAGGGGAGTGGGAGAGACCACCAGGGGAGGGGGGGAGTGGGAAAGAGTTCACCATGCGAGAGGGGGGAAGTGGGAGAGAGACCACCAGGGGAGGGGGGGGGAGTGGTAGAGGGACCAGGAGGGGAGAGAGAGACCACCAGGTGAGGTAGTCAGAGCGAGAGAGACCACCGGGGGAGGGGAAGAGACCATCAGAGAGAGGCTACCATTGGAGGGGGGTGTAGAGACCACCAGGAGAGGGGGGGATATTAAAAAAATTAAGCTGCTTCCTGTTTGTTGATTTTTGTGAGCACTGCCTCCAGAGAGACTGTTTTAACACCAGATCAGTGGAGCCAGACTGCAGCCTGAGCACATCATCATCCTCTTGTCCTCGTCTGGTGGTAAGTGGGCAATCTAGTATATTATTAGTGGCACTAATCTCTAATTTACCTCACATTAAAGGGACACTATAGTCACCAGAACCTTCTACAGCTTAATTTAGTGGTTCTGGTGTCTATACCCTGTCCCTGCAGGCTTTTTAATGTAAACACACTGCCGTTTCAGAGAAAATACACTGTGTGTAGCACTGGTGTTGGCTCATATGGCAGATCATACTGGTGGGGTATTGTGATGTCACATGGTAGGCAGAGCACATGGGGGGCGGAAAATTCTTTCTTTGCCTAGGGCATCAAAAATCCTTGCACCGGCCCTGTATATATGAAACCAAGAGGACTGCACTCACCTGAACATGCAAACATTATAAGGATGCTGCTGGGGCCAACTCATACAACATACAAGATCCAGCACACTCATTCACTAAACAGCAATTTTAAGGCTCACAGAATGTAATAGTTTTTGTATTTTTTTTTTTTTTAAACACCTAACCTAGGCAAAAGTTACACTGTAACTAAACCTCCGTTATTTTGTCTAGGTTAGGTGATTTTAAATAAAACTATTACATTCTGTGAGCCTTGAAATTGCTGTTTAGTGAGTGTGCTGGGTGTTGTATGTTATATATATTGCTCTCCATAAATAGAGAGAGAGAAAGCAAGAGTATGTGTGTGTGTGTATATATGTTATCACATTCTCAAATACTCTACATGTTAATTAGAAAAAATGTACCAACATAGGATAGTAATATTAGTTTGTATTAAAATAGGTTTCTTTTTTCACAGAGTATGGTTTTATTGATTCACGGGAATTAGAAATATATAATGTTTTAGATTCATTTCTGCATAGTGATAATTTTACCTCTAAACACCTTTGACTAGGACCTACATACTCAATTATAGAGGCTTTTTGTGTTGATTTTGCCACTCAGTGTAGTATAATGCTTGTTACTCATTTTACTTTATTTATTATACTTAACCCCTTCAGGACTGCTGACGGTTCAGGACCGTCAGCAGTAAAACGTGCGTTTGGACCGCTGACGGTCCTGAACCGTCATAACGGTTTGGGGCTACTTACCTGATCGCCGTCGGTCCCACGGCGGCGATCAGTGCTCCACCCGGTCCAGGGGGGTTGCCTGTCTGCCCGGGCAGTCCCCCCTCGGCAGATCAGGACCCCACGGCCATGTGATCACTCGATCACATGACCGCAATAGGTGTCTGTGTATCTGCCTGCAGGGGGACTGTCTGTGCTGACAGGCAGTCTCCCTGCAAGTGAAAAATCAAAAAAATAAAGTAAAAAAAAAACAGTGTAAAATCAGTGTAAAAAAAAATAATAATATGTGTATATATATATATGATATATATACATGTATTATATCTATATATAATATATGTATCATATATATAATGTCATATTAAGTGTATTTTTATATTTATATATACGTATATTAATATAAAAATACACTTATATTTAAATTACACACGAATATATACAATATATATAATTGCTATATATATGGTATATATATATTATTATAAAATACAAATAATATGTTAATAAAAATAAATAACAAAAAAGAAAAATAATTTTTAATAATTATAAAAAAATATGCAATTTTATTCTAACAGTATTTTGATATATATATATATATATATATATATATATATATATCAAAATACACTTAGAATGTAATGATATATATATCTATGTATAAATAAATAAAAACAATACGAAATATACATATGTCCATATACATAATTACATAAATAATTTCATAAATATACACGTAGACGTCAAATATATAAATATGTATATATATATAAAAATTCTACATGTGTATTTATGTAATATTTTTACCTAATTAAGTAATTTTAATGATTGCAATTTGAGGGACCTGCCTGCCAACCCAGGCCGAAAGTCCAGATAATTTAATTTGCTAGCACTGTGTTTAACCCTGTAACTTTCTATGACACCCTAAAACCTGTACATGGGGGTACTGTTTTCCTCGGGAGACTTCGCTGAACACAAATATTAGTGTTTCAAAACAGTAAAACATATCGAGTACCCCCCATGTACAGGTTTTATGGTGTCTTGGAAAGTTATAGGGTTAAATATAGTGCTAGCAAATTAAATTCCCTATACTTTTGGCATGGGTTGTCAGGCAGGTGCCGCTAATTGTAATTAATTAAGATACCTAATTATGTAAAAATATTACATAAATATATATGTAGAATTAATATATGTGTATATATAAATATATATATAATTTTACAAAATATATTTTTATATAGGTATATATAGTGATATATACGTATATATTTATGTATATAGATATATATATTATTTCGTTCTACGTGTGTTTTGATATAAATATATATATATTATCACAACACAGTTAGAACGAAATAACACATCTATATATTTTTTAATATTATTTTTGTAATTTTATTTTTTAACGTATTAATGTTATATATATATATTTAATCAGTATCAGTCTACGTGTAATTTGATATTAATATATATATAATTATATATATATATATATATTAATAGTAAAATACATCTAGACAGTGTATGTGTGTGTGTGTGTGTGTGTGTGTATATATATCCTTAGATCATATATATATGATCTAAGAATAGAGATATATATATTTTTACACTTATTTAATTTATTTCCAGTCAGCAGGGGGACTGTCATTATGCACCAGGCAGCTAACCCGGCCATGTGATTGTGAGGTCCTCGCAAGGACCTCACTCTCACATGGCCAGGGGGGGCTGCTGGACGTTGGAGGTGCCGCGGGGGGCTTCCTGGGAGTCCCCCCAACAGTGATCACCGGCGTGGGATCACCGGCGACCGGGTAAGTAAAAAAAACAAAACGGAGGGCATACTATTACACCCTGCGGCGTTTAGAGCCGCTTAGAATAGGGCGTAATATTACGCCCTCCGGTTTTAAGGGGTCAAATTGAATGTTGTGTACTGACCGGTTCCCTTCTGATGAGCAAGGTCGGGCGAAACGCGCGCGTCTAGGGATCTCCGCGTGCTATTTTCATGATTTAGTAACCAGCATTTGAACTTGCAACTGAGCTACTGAATTGATCAGCTTACCTTTCTTACATTATTTAATTATTCATTTTTTTGCCACCACCTTAGCGGCACCACCTAGGGGGACTAGCGGCAGGTGCCCTCGAAAACACAGGGGGATTTATAGTTTTAGGAGTTTTTAGCATAGACATTTTACTATGCAGCTGTCATTATCTTGATAAGGTTTCCATTTATATTTTTTATACTATACCCTGTTGAAAATACCTAATGGTATTAAAAATCATAATGTAAGCTAGGGTATGGTCTATAATTGTGTGCAATAATATAATCTTATTTTGTGTGCGGTCCTTATCAGTCCTGCTGAAATCATAGCCTTAATAGATGGTCTCTTTATATCAGGAAGTACCATCTAGCTAGTATTTCTACTCGGCAGCTCATCTTCTTATTGATTGATTTCACTGTTAGGACTCCACACTTGTCCAATCTACCTGTGCAGTCCTAATAAGCCCTGTTTTTCTGGTACCAAATGGTTAGGCAGACTAGATAGTTCATTTTTGTAAGCGGTCGTTGCACACAATTATAGACCATACCCTAGCTTACATTGTGATTTTTAATACCATTAGGTATTTTTAACAGGGTATAGACTTCTAATACCCATTATATGTTAAAGGGAATCTCCAGTGCCAGGAAAACAATGCGTTTTCCTGGCACTGGAGGTTCCCTCTCCCTTCTACCCCCCAATCCCCAATTGCTGAAGGGGTGAAAACCCCTTCAGTCACTTACCTGAGGCAGCGACGATGTCCCTTGTCGCCTTCTCCTCCTCCGCGCCGCTCCTCCTACTGATTCTGTCGGCCGGTGAGCGAGACTGATCCCGCCCAGCGGCTGAGGAGACCTAATATGCATGCGCGGCAATGCCGCGCATGCGCATTAGCGCTCCCCATAGGAAAGCATTGGAAAATAATTTAATATAGAAAACGAAAAAATTCCCCTTAGCCCTAGATCAACAAAGTTTAATCTGTGGTTAGGGAAATGGGTCAGAGTGGGTGGTACCAGCTCCACCTAATGGGCATGAACCCTAAATTGTAGATATAATGAAGAAAACGCACTGAATGCTGTGGTAGTGCCCCTTAAAAAGAGAGAGACTACCCAGCAAGCTGGTAAGATGACAGATGAATATTGATATGAGCCTAATCTATTTTAAGATTAGGAGTCCAGTGGATAGGGGCGAACTAGGGGAACAAAAATAGGAAAAAACGGCAATAAATGGTGCTGGAAGTAGTGGATACAGTGCAAGAAAAAAGTATCTCGAAATCAACAGTGTTACACTGAAACTTTATTAACTGCTTATAGAGAGAGATACACTTGCCACTGTGTATCCACGCATACTTCTATATCCTATAAATGATTAGAAAGTCTGTCCCTGGTATGCAAATGAATACTTTGTTCAGAGTGCTATTCCCAGGGAAGTATACGACAGTCAACCCCTAGACAGTATGATCCCTTAAAGATATAAATCGTGCCGTCTATATATGTAACAATGAGAGGCACAGTATTCAATAGGGAGAGAAAAAAAGAGAGAAAACGTTTAGCCAATACTAATGCACAGTAGTAAAGTAAAAGAGAAGATGTCTAATGACAAACACAGGTAGCGATGATAGTAATTTATAACGAGAAAAAAATCTCTTTGATAACACAATTAGATCGCTAGACTGCTGTGATTCCCTTAACTTCTAATATGATCCCTTGAAAATATAAATCGTGCCGTCTATACATATAACAATGAGAGGCACAGTATTCAATAGGGAGAAGAAGAAAGAGAAAGACGTTTAACCAGTACTAATGCACAGTGATACAGCAAAAGGGAGGATGTCTACTGACAGACACAGGCAGCGATAATAGTAAAGTGTAACGAGAAAAAGTCTCTCTTTGGTAACACAAATCAATCGCTAAACTGCTTAAAATCCCTTTGCTTCTGCTAATAAACACCTTCGTGGGTGTTCTAACGCTAGATGGTTAAACTAAGTACTGTTCCTATCAGTGGTATCGGACTCCAAACCAAAATTAAATGATCAATGAGAATGGTTAACAAAAATTAAACATAACGAAAAATGTGCAGAGAGGGGTTTCCCTTAGTGCATATTCGGTGGTGCACGTGAAGTGTCAAAGTGCCGTGAGTGGGAATACCCCCCGTCTTAACCCGACGCGCGTTTCGGAGTCTGAAAACTCCTTCGTCAGGGGTGAAAATTGCCGCCAGAACCCCCCCAGCATTTAAATGCAAGGTGGCCAATCATGAAGGAGGTAATTCGTTCGTCATCAGTGACGTGGTATCTCGACGTGAGCATCATGTGGGTGGAGACTCATAGCTACTACGTCAGATGATTGGCACACGTTCCTCGCTCAGTGAAGATAGTTTAATGATACCGGTGCACGAGTGCATTACCGGTTAGATGATTGGTCAAATAAAAACTTAATTCTTGCTGGTAAGCCATTCAAATATATGGCGATCAGCAAATACCCCCCGAAAAATGTTTTTTTTTTTTTTCCCCAATACAGTCACTGCATCCTAAGAGTGTTATATGGAAGGTGGAAACATGACATATGATACGATTAATTATGTATATCCTGGATTACGGAGGGTCCTCTCATAATCTTATATGTGGTATATATGGAGAAATCACTGGAGCGTAAAAATAGTAATTTATGAGGGAAATCTCCCTTAGTTCGTCAGTGAAAAGTCCATAACACACAAAAAAGGAACCATAATGTAGGGTGGTATTGATAAGGTGGTGAGAGAGGCAAAAGGGGAGGAAATGGGCGGTAAGTATTGGACAAAATAATGTCCTACAGTTCAAATCATAATACAGTGATATATGAAAAAAATATAATATTAAACAAAAATCCCGTGAATTGATCAGAGAAATAAATATAAAATTATAATTAAGATAGATGAAGTAGGCTATTTACAAATATACAAGATAAATATGTGTATTGTCTGAAGAGACTTCTAGATGAAGGGGGAGTATGAGAAGCCCTCATTAAGACCTTTAGGAGACAGAGTTTTTAGGCGATAGATCCAATAGATCCAACATTCGCGTCTTCTTAGACGTTGGTCCCAGTTGCCTTTCCTCTGGTCCTGTTTGATTAATTCTATGCCTTGAAATTTGAGGGTATTAATGTCTCCATTATGGACTGTTTTCACATGCCTGGAGACAGATGTTTCTATGTTTCTAGTTGTTTTAACTGAGTTTATGTGTTCTAGAATGCGTTTCTTAAATGGTCTGAAGGTTTTTCCCACGTACATCACATGGCATTGGCAAGTGATGAGATATATCACACCCTTCGAATTGCAATTGAAGAAGGAGGGTGAGGTGAAGTTTTCGGTATTGGAGCTATTGCTGAAGTTTTTTGAGTTGGTATTAATGTACCTGCAGGCTCTGCACCTACCACATTTATAGGTGCCTTTAATTTTTTGCGACAGCCAGTGAGTGGGTGGTTTATTCATTTGAAAGTGGCTATGCACCAAAATATCTTTCAAATTATTACCCCTTCTGGCTGTCAAGGAAGCATAAGAGGGGAGGACATCTCTAAGATGTGTATCCTGTTTCAGGAGAGGCCAGAAGCGAGTCATAATGGTTCTGACCTGATCCCAACCGGCATCGAAGGTGGCAATACACCTAAGTTGTTTCTGTTCACCATCTTTTGATATTGAGGGGACAACTCCTTTTTCTTTTAATAGATCTTCCTGTTCAGTTAAGAGAGCCCTATGGTATGCCCTCTTGAGGCATTTATTGGGGTACCCTTTGGACCTGAACATTTGTCGCAGGTCTCTTGCTTGTGTCTTAAAATCTTCTAAGTCGGAACAGTTACGTCTCAGGCGTAAATACTGGCCCGTTGGTATTCCCCGCTTCTGTTGAATTGGGTGATGGCTTTTCCAATTTAGAAGATTATTTGTCGCTGTACTCTTTCTGAACAGGTTTGTTTTAATGACCCCTTGTTGTAGTGGGGATACCGTGAGGTCGAGGAAACTTAAGGATGGAGTGCCTATTTCAGCGGTGAATTTAAGATTCAATTCATTAGTGTTGAGGCTATGTGTGAATTGCCTAAACTGATCCCCTGACCCAGTCCAGATGATTATAATGTCATCTATGTATCTTTTCCAGAGATGTATGTACTGGGTCAGGGGATTTGATGGGGGAGATGCGAATACCACTTGCTCCTCCCACCAACCCAGGTGCAGGTTGGCATATGAGGGCGCGCAAGATGTCCCCATAGCAGTCCCCTGCACCTGGTGGTAGTATTGGAAAATAATTTCAATGCTTTCCTATGGGGAAATGAGCGACGCTGGAGGTCCTCACACAGCGTGAGGACATCCAGTGACGCTCTAGCACAGATAATCTGTGCTATGAAGGAGGAAGTGACCTCTAGTGGCTGTTTAGTAGACAGCCACTAGAGGTGGAGTTAACCCTTCAAGGTAATTATTGCAGTTTATGAAAACTGCAATAATTACACTTGCAGGGTTAGGAGTAGTGGGAGTTGGCACCCAGACCACTCCAATGGGCAGAAGTGGTCTGGGTGCCTGGAGTGTCCCTTTAATCGTTTGTACACAGGCACATTCACCACATATTATTTTTGTGATAAGTTGTTTTTTCAATAAAATGTATTGATTTTTTGATTTTATTAACAGAGTACTATGTCTGGTAGTGATTAGTCCGTTATTTCTGAGATTTAACAGTAAGTTATGAATTTTTTGTTTCAATGTCAGACTGTATAGGTACACTACCCTTTTTCTCTGATATTTTCTTCTTGGGGTTACCCCCTCTCTTTAGTGTACCTAATTTTTGGCTCTGTTTTTTTTTTCTTCTTGTAATTCTGCATGGATCCGAGTGCTATTTTCCCAAACTGGGCGCTCGGATCTTCCCTTTAAAATGATATATGGCATGTATAGCTTAATGTTTAATGGATGTTTTGGGGGTAGTACTATGTTTCGATCTCTCTATTCTGGAGATACTTAGTTTACCGGTTATCAACTCAATTATCTCCCAGACACAGAGATGCCTGGGTGGGCTTAAGGAGTTCTGAGTAGAGACCCCATCCTGGGGTCTGGGTGTAAATGTACGTTCGTTTGGCTGAATTCTTGTACCCATCAAGTCTCAACTGATGTTTGTGTATGTGAGAGTTATAATCACTGCTTCACTACGGGACCTGGGAGAATCTACAACGGAGGTACCACTCTGGGTACAGACGCTCCATGACACCTATGGTGCGCTATATATTTTTCAACAAAAAGTCATAGATCCTTCGGAAGCCTGGGCCCACCTCTCAAAAGCCTTAAATGCCTCTAACAATAGTCAGTGTTGTCTCCTGTTAGTTGTAACTAAACACTCATTTTTGCCTAGGATACATGTTTAAAGAAAACAATTAAATGCTGCTAAGATTATTGACAATGCTTCCACACATCTCCGTACACCAGGGCTTGTGCTCTTCAGAACTACCTCTTTTTACATAGGTTGGTTGCTTTATTGACACATAGTAAAAACATACACAAAACTTTTTAGTTATAAAAGTAATCCAGCAAAATCCCTGATTTTAAACATTGTTTTCCCCCAGTGTAAATTGGAGTTGAAGCGACGCTAGCATTTTAATTAGACCCCCTCTTTAATTAGATGCTTAGGTATCCAGCTTTCCTCCAACCCCTCCACTTTACACATTGTCAATTTCCTCCCTATATTGGAAACTACCCAGACCAATTTCATGGTTCTTGTTTCTTATCGTTTGGTAGAGTGGCTATTTTACTTGTTTTGTTCCAGACAGTCCCTATTCACTTCCTCCTCCCTTCCCCAATTTTCTTTTTTTTTTTTTCTTCCTACGCTCAAACACAGTTTACCCATTTTATTTGGCTTAAAATTCCCCCGCCTTAGATTTTCTACTCTAGCTCTCTACAAAATAGATATGGATAAGGGTCTTCCATTTATGGAACTATACAATTGTGCTGCTGTAATGAGTTCTAAATTGGAATAGAAGCTCAGCAGAGTCTGTGTGTATTTACGGAGCAGGTTTGTTCCAATATTTCTCTGGGCATGTTACCCTGGATTGGGGTCCAGCAGTGGGCTGCTCGGATATTTCTATAGGTCCCACTCTGTGTGTGTTTGATAAGATGATTAAAAGCAGGCAGATGGCTTCTGGTTCATTTCCCCCCCCCCCCCCCCTCCCATTAACCCATTTCCCATAATAATTGTTTTCTTCTTCCGTTGCCAACTTGTTTTTACTTCACTGAAAACATTCTACAGTAAGTAGGGCATATTATTTTCCCATTTTGATATGGTGGTGGTGCCTTGCCACCCCGACAATGCTCATTTTTTCAACTGCAACATTTTATTGCTATGATTTATTTAACAAAGTCCCCCTCATAAATGTATGTGTGGATCCAGACTACCCTAGACATTTAATTTGTTACTTATAATTTGCGTATTACTCCTGAGTCAACTCTACCTAGCTATACTGCACACTGGAAGTAAAAGCTTCAGATTTCTTTATCATCTGCTCTAGGGCATTATGTTTTTATTTTGTTCACAAATGATCGCTCTTATAAGAAATTGCTTATACAATTTTGTAAAGATCTGTTTATTTTTCTCATTGCATCTTGCTCACCACACCTACAGTATTTTGGCAATGTGGTGTGGACATATTTGGTGGGTCTGTCCTTAGCACTTATATTGTGGTCTGCAATTCAAACAATTATGTCTCGTGTCTGAGACTCCAGTGTATAATAAACACAGGTTACTGGCTATGGGGAGGATAATGTATAAAAAACACAGGTTACTGGCTATGGGAGGGATAATGTATAATAAACACAGGTTACTGGCTATGGGAGGGATAATGTATAATAAACACAGGTTACTGGCTATGGGGAGGATAATGTATAATAAACACAGGTTACTGGCTATGGGTGGATAATGTATAATAAACACAGGTTACTGGTTGTGGGGTGATAATGTATAATAAACACAGGTTACTGGCTATGGGGGATAATGTATAATAAACACAGGTTACTGGTTGTGGGGTGATAATGTATAATAAACACAGGTTACTGGCTATGGGGGATAATGTATAATAAACACAGGTTACTGGCTATGGGTGGATAATGTATAATAAACACAGGTTACTGGTTGTGGGGGGATAATGTATAATAAACACAGGTTACTGGTTGTGGGGGGGGGGGTAATGTAGAATAAACACAGGTTACTGGCTATGGGGGATAATGTATAAAACACAGGTTACTGGCTATGGAGGATAATGTATAATAAACACAAAAAAAATGAATGCAGCTTCAGAATTAATCTAAATTGTATGCTGTCTAGGAGGGGGGAGGGTCTGGGAGGGACGGTCTGCTGCTGATTGGCTGGAATGTGTCTGCTGACTGTGAGGTACAGGGTCAAAGTTTACTCAATGATGAGGAATAGGAGGCGGACCGAACTTCGCATATGTTCGCCATCCGTGGCGAACGCGAACACGCTATGTTCGCCAGGAACTATTCGCCAGCGAACCGTTCGGGACATCACTATACATGATGTAAATGTGCTGTTTTGCAGCAAACTGGAGTTACTCTTATGTAACTTTTTAATTTTTCTTTCTGCTTATTGACTGATCTCCAATTGTTTATAGCACTTCTGCACAATTTAAACAAGAAAAAAAAGCTAGAATTAAACCATTTATATATGACAAATAGTACTAATTTGTAACAAAGATTGCTGCAAGCTGTAGGAGTCTACTAAAATGTCCTGTGCCAACCTATCTCAGATCCTGTGTTAACATCTCCTAGATGCTAATTACCAAGGTTGCAAATGTTCTTAAAAGACAGACCAACTGCTGGCTCAAATGAAACTGTTTATATGCCTTCAAGGCAGACATACTGCCATGTGAATTGTATGAAAGAGGACAGGACTATAAAAACTTTATTTAAATGGATTTGCCGATAGGTCAGAAAATAGATGAGCTATTTAACAGGTAGTGTTTTTGTTTCTATTTTTTTTATACAAAAAAAGTATATACCTGTACCAATGCTGCATCTTGCATATTGCTAACATAATGTATTCAAGGGCATGATGATCCTTTTAAAGACTGCTTAGCTTTATTACTTTCTACAAGGAGCTATATTACTTCTAATAAATTTTTGGAAAGTAATTTGTATATTGCCTTTTTAATCCCCAAAGTACATTAATATGTATCAATTAAAACCTGTGTGATCTTAATGATATAATGATATATATATATATATATATATGATCAAACTGTAGCGTGCCAGTAATATTGGTTATCTGCTGCAAAGATTGATACCAATTTGCAGCTCTAAACAGGTATTAAATAGTTACAAGAAAAAAAAGGTAATGTAACTTGGCTGCTTCAAAACGAATGGGTTTGAATAGTTAAAGGGACACTATAGTCACCTGAACAACTTTAGCGTAATGAAGCAGTTTTGGTGTATAGAACATGCCCCTGCAGCCTCACTGCTCAATCCTCTGCCATTTAGGAGTTAAATCCCTTTGTTTATGAACCCTAGTCACACCTCCCTGCATGTGACTTGCACAGCCTTCCATAAACACTTCCTGTAAAGAGAGCCCTATTTAGGCTTTCTTTATTGCAAGTTCTGTTTAATTAAGATTTTCTTATCCCCTGCTATGTTAATAGCTTGCTAGACCCTGCAAGAGCCTCCTGTATGTGATAAAAGTTCAATTTAGAGATTGAGATACAATTATTTAAGGTAAATTACATCTGTTTGAAAGTGAAACCAGTATTTTTTTCATGCAGGCTCTGTCAATCATAGGCAGGGGAGGTGTGGCTAGGGCTGCATAAACAGAAACAAAGTGATTTAACTCCTAAATGACAGTGAATTGAGCAGTGAAATTGCAGGGGAATGATCTATACACTAAAACTGCTTTATTTAGCTAAAGTAATTTAGGTGACTATAGTGTTCCTTCTTTAATACTCTCAAATATTAAACCCATCTGCATATAGCATCAAGATGTGCACAACTAGGTATTAGGGGATATTGGTTAGCATGAGTGTATCTTTATTCAAGAATTTTTCAATTTGTGCTTCAAGCTCAGAACAGAATCCACAAAGTAAAATGAGTGCATTAGAAGGGCCTAGGTTACCAGTATTCATGCATTTATGGAAGCTCAATGTTTCCGAAGAAAGGAAAAATGATAGTCATACATATTCATTCCATTATCCAGCCAATGGCTGAACCAAGATCAAGATAATAGTGCCATCTAGAGGTGGAAAGAAAACTGTGAATATTGCCCAAAACAAAAACCAAGTGAAAATGCATTACTGGTTTACTGTAATAATTCAATTGAAAATACCAAATCACCATTGCTCGGTATTAGAATGTTGCGCAAACATAATATATTAAACTATGCCACATAGACTTATACAATGACATTTAACAAAACCATACAATGGACCATATTCTTCCTTTTCTCATATGAGAAGACTGGGCTGGGTTTAGAAGAAAAGCAGCCTTTAGTTTCAATTTAAACCAACAAAACATGAGCACTTTTTAAACAGACAATTCCTTTACTCCTCTTCCTTTAAAGTATTAAATGAGAAATATATTTAAATTCAAAAAACATAGGACATAATTATCTTAAGAGGAATACTCTATCTTTGAAAATGTTAGAGTGTTTCTCTTTTAGTACAGATTACTGGGTAAAAAGAAAAAAGAAAAAAGGGAAACATACATGTAATTCAGTGCCAGGACAATTTTCCTTGATGCAGCTTAAAAGGACACTATCGTCACAAAAACAATGCTTAATGAAGCAGTTTGTGTATAGATAATTTCCTGCTCAATTTACTGCCACTTTTTGGTTTGATCTGACAATACAATCCTAAAAAGTGTTTGTTGCTCCCAGCTGCATCAACAGTGTGTGCAATGATACTGAAAATGAGTACCTTTTGAAAATGTAAGTTTTTGACTAGAAAGTGCATCTAATTGCGGTCTGTATGAGAGTCATTAGAGGTGTGTTTCACCAAATTTTAATATTGCCGTTTCTTAGAAGCAGCATCTACGCACTAAAATAAATACATTCAGATGTAGTGGTTTTAGTGCTTTGAGTACCCCTTTAAAAATAGAAACTTCGGAAATATTTTACAAATCACCCCCCTTTTTTTTGTTTCTCCATTCATCCTAAATATACTAAAAATACCTGTGCAGCTCATAGGGTGCATGTCAATGACAGTCACTAATTTAAGTTTAAAGAATCCATATAAAAAGACAGAGTTAAAAAAATGAAATGTGTATTGAAGTGCATTAAATCATTAGATTACATTGTGCACTGTTGAACAAGCATTTAAGCGTACACCTGGATCAGAGAAAACAACCATTTGATGTAATTAGGAAAATGGTAAACAAAATATAGTTCCGTTATTATCACAAATGGTTTACAGGAAAACAAAGACAATACGAAGAAATTCAGTACAATGAAAAAACATCTAAGAAGGATATACTTCATTCCTCGGAATTAGAAGGCTTAATTGAAATATCTCCCTCCAACATGGAAGGGATTCTGTTTAGTCTGTAGTTGGCTTCCATACACTGCCAATTCATGAAGTAAGAACATTTCACGAGCCTGCATACATTCAATGATCTCCGTGATGTTTACCATCCTAATCATTTAAAATGAGTACAGAAAACTCTTGCCACATCAGGAACATGTTAAGGTTTTCACTGAAGTGTTAAACTGCAGTCATGATATTCTGATCCCAGTCATTTCAACTGCTGAACAACCTGCAAACAAGTAGTACAATAGTTAAAGTTTATTATGTTTTTCTCTCACGCAGTTTTTTTTTTTTCAGTCTGAAACCATCTTGGTGGCTATAAACAACCCAAATTGTTCATGTTGAAAAACAAATACCATTTACTGGTGAACAGGAACTTAACAGTAGAACAGATTTCTTTCTCCCCTTACATTAACCCCTCAAGGACCAAACTTCTGGAATAAAAGGGAATCATGACATGTCACACATGTCATGTGTCCTTAAGGGGTTAAAGGATATATCAATTGTTACAAATGTCTATCTATTTGCCAGTAGTCTAGTGCACAGCTGAAACATTAGGTTTGGCAGAATCCCATCATGATCAATTTGTGTAGTCTGATCTTTGTCCATGTTTTTCCTTCAGCTTGCCCAAATATCATCCTTGGAATATATTGGCTAGGCATCTCACCAATCGCACACCAGGATCAATTAAACAGGCTCATGGTTGATGTGGCACTGGCTAGGAACAATAGTAACCTAACCAGTCTCACACTAGGATCAATGACACTGGCTATCTCCCACACTGGTACAGCAAGGGTAAAAAAAAAAAAATAATAAAAAAAAAAAAACAGACAATCTGTGTATGCTGGTATTTTTCCATGAATAGGTCATGTCAAAATGTCTAGAAGAATGTTGCTTGGAAAACCACAGGGTTATTTATTAAAGTGACAATTCAAAGTGAATTTCAAATTTAAGACCAGAGTATCCAAAATGAAAGCTTAGCTGACTTGAATAAAGTTTTCCATTCCACTGTTTTGACCTTAAATTTGAAATTCACTATGAATTCACATTTTAATGAATAACCCCAATAGCGGTTTAAATTCTCCTCCCACATCCCCCCTCTTTTGATCTATTTACTTATCCCACCTCTTTGGACAGACCTCTTGTCCATCATGGCAAACTAAGCTATTTCCCCTCACACCACCACCAAAAAACAAAAAACTAGCTTATTCTCCTTTCAGTCCTCTTTCTGATGCCATTGCCTGAACTCAGAATCACAAAACTGTAGTCCATTACGCAGGTCATTTGTGTGATCACCCATATGGCACTTCAGAGTTACAAAACAGAAGATCTGCTAGTAGGCCAACATTTAGACAAATTGCAATTTGTTTGAGATCACAATTTTTTTTTTTATGACTTTTTTAATGCATCCTCTATATAAATGTATTTTTCTTGAGTTGTGCAAGTTCTTTTTAGGGTTCCACCATTTTGAGGCCAAATGTTTTTCTTTGCAATCATACAAACGATGCCAGGTTGATGAGATATAGGTTTCATGACGTACCTTATTTGCTGCCTCCAATGAGTTTATAAGATTCTGCAATTCCTCTTTGTTCATTTCAATAGACACTGGAGTAACAGCACCATTTCCTTGAATATCCAGATCGAGGTTTACAAGCGGCATCTGTAATGATGACAGCTTATCACTGGAGAGGGCAAGCTGCAGAGGAACGAAAAAGAATAATCCAAGACAAAAGAAAAATGTTACCAAATGAGTGCATGTGTCAGTACCTACTGCAGACTTTCTCAATACTCTGGTAAATGCATTGCCTGTTTAGAGAGTTGCTTAATTCACAGAAGGATCCCCACCGAGACCTGATTACTAGGTTACAATCATCATCATCATCATCACAGGCAATTTGAGGTACATAAGGTGCTATTAATCTATTTCTTTTTTCCTGGCATTGAGTGCAGGGCTTCATTATTAAAAAGCAAGTCATTCGAAGAACTCCTTGTAGACTGGTTCACTTTTGTAGAGGGTGGGTATGAACTTCTAAAGAAGTCATATAGTTATGGTAGTCATATTGCTCTTTTGATTAAGAGCACTTGTGAAAATTCAGCAAGGAAGCAGTGGTTTTAATCTAAAGCACACAGAACACATTATCCATAATCCACAGGCTGGGATGCCACTGTTCAACAAATGAGTTTAGCAGGCATAAGGTTAATATTTGTCACTTTCTTGACAGAAACAACAGACTTTTATAGTTAACCAATAGCACAAGTAATAGAATGGTGTGCGTGGGATTAATAGTATTAAACTAACAATTCTATTTCCACATGATATGATACGCAGAATATTGAGCTACAGCCATTTGTTCTACAAAAAGAGGTTAAAATTGTTCAGTCATGGTACAAAACACAAGAGATGTACAAGATTCCCAGCAAACCTACTTCATATGATAAAAAAAAAAAAAAAAAGATATAGCAGGATGAGCACAGAAGTCCCAGGATTTGTTCATGTTCTGTAGAATGCACACCAAGCCACAAGCAATGTCGTTCAGGCACAACACTTTGCAGAGAAATGGATTACCGAGAAAACACTGGTGTCTTCAGAGACCTCTGTCTACAAGCAGGGACTAAAACAGCAATTTTCTGTTAAGTCCTGCAGTGTAAAGTAATTACTTTTGAGACGGGACAGCAAAAAAGGGGGTTATTTATGATGCAGCTATGCTTGTTGTCTGTTTTATTTCCCTTGCATTAAAGGGAAAAATCACTACATCTTAATGTAGCAGATATGCTCAGACAGTGATTCCCTTTTCTGAGATATAGCAAGATTCACATTTGGCTGAAGACACACCTTTGGTGGCTGTCTGACAGTTACTAGAGATGCTCCCTCCTTAAGAGCCTTCCATTTTTGAGGATCTTCAATCTACACTGCATGAGGACACTATGCTTGGCATTATCATTGCGTTAGTTACTTAATTTCACTGGCAAGTCGCAGCAACTGCCTTACATATGCCATAGGACCTCAATGCTTCTTTATATAAAACAAACATTGAACAGGACCAAAGATTGGGATGGATTGAAGAGACTATTCAGGTGATGGATATCTGGTAACTTTAACGGTTTTCTCCATCTTTGACCGAGTCATTGCAAAACTACTCAATTCTAAATGAAAAAGGAACACAACTTAAACAATATATATTTATTTTATCATTAGATTGTTCTTTTAATCCTGCGTGTCATAGGTATAAAATTTACAAAACATTTAATACTCTAGCACTCTATACACAGTCATGGAAAAAGAAAGTGCACCGTCTGAATTCTAGTTTTACAAATCAGGACATAACATTCATCTGCTCATTAGAAGGTCTTAAAATTAGGTAAATGTAATCTCAGATGTACAACACATAACATATTATACCATGTCATGATTTAATAAAAACAAACCAACCTTACTAATTCCATAGGTATTTAGGGGTTAGGTAGCATCAACAAGTATGACCAACTTATTAGTTGATCATCAACAAATATGACCACCTCTATGAAAGCGAAGGTTTAACGGTTTGGTGGTCTGGAGCATTAAGGCGTTTGTTAACACAATGCCAACATAATGCCAAGGAGTAAAGACATCAGCAATGATCTTAGATAAGCAATTGTTGCTGCACATCAAACTGGGAAGGGTTATAAGGCCATTTCCAAACAATTTAAAGTCCATCATTCTACGGTGAGAAAGATTATTCAAAAGTGGAAAACATTCAGCGTTGCCAATCTTCCCAGAAGTGGACCTCCCAGCAAATGCAGCCCAAAGATCCAGAATCAGACTCAACAGGCCTCAGCTAGTATGTTAAAGTTAATTGACAGTGTAATTAGAAAAAGACTGAAAAAGTATGCCAAGTGTTGCCAAATGAAAGTCTATTCTCTCTGAAAAGAACATGGCAGTACGGCTTAGGTTGTAAAGTTGCATCTGAACAAATTATATGGCTTCTGGACAGAGAAGACCAAAGTGGAGAGGTTTGGCCATAATGCACAGCACCACATCTGTGCGGATATGCTGTGTGTAGTTTTCCCCAAACACCCAATACCAACTGTCAGGCACGGTAATGTTGGGGAGAGGGTTTGGGCTTGTTTTGCA
The DNA here is from genome assembly GCF_036172605.1 of Pelobates fuscus. Lineage (NCBI taxonomy): Eukaryota > Metazoa > Chordata > Amphibia > Anura > Pelobatidae > Pelobates > Pelobates fuscus. The sequence continues at coordinate 86,585,902 of NC_086322.1, forward strand.
GCCATAAGACATGGAGTATTCAAGAGTCAAATGTGAGGTCATCTGTCCGACCGCTGAAGATTGGCCAAAACTACGCAATGCAACTGAAAATGGCTGAATTTTTTTTTTTTTAAATCAAGGTATTGCAAAAGCCCAGTTAAAGGTCAGACCTCAACCCGACTGATGTCATGTGTTACTAAGGAACAGGTTATTGTTATGTCCTTTATATGTAAAACCATAGAATTCAAAGAGGGTCTACTTTTTTTTTTCCATGATTGTATATGAGTATACCAATATTTCACTTCCACTCACTGGAGACCTATCCTTAAAATTCCAAAACCGGAAGTTTATTTTACGCTCTCTTCATAACAAGCTTCTTTAAAGTGCATAGCACGCATCAGTTTTCCTTATGGAGACTATGTATATCTGCATATTTAGAACTTAATTCTTGCAAAAAGGGGGGGATTCCTATCTGGTATTTAAAGAAGGTATAAGATGATAAATAGCCACCTGATATAGTTACAAAACATGGTAGGATAAAGATACAATTCCTTATCCACCCCACCCCCCTCCCAAGTATATCCCACCTATTAGCCGGTCTGTATACTACCTCTCCACTGGATAGTAACCCTTCATCTAACCTGATCAAACCTTTAGCATAAATAAAGGGGGAGGGGTGTAGAGGGGGAGATAAAACCACCACAGGGAATCATCAAATAACGGTGGCAATAGATGTTGTAAAAAACAGTGTGTAACTACTATAACCTATTTTAGACACTTCTGTATGTCCCCTCTATATGTATAACATAATTTACATATTTAGCATAATCGGCTAGGCACTTTTTAATTTATTTTTGCCGCTTATCAACAATATGATCTTTACAGTCACCTATATCTACAAACTATCAGAGTCTATTATAAACGAAGAATAATATCATTAAGTATCTAGCTGCTATGGTGCTGTATTAGAGGAGGGGTGAATGACTGTTAAACTCACACCGAATACACACGCAAGCAGGGGAGAAGGTTTTCCCGACTTAAAATAGGCGTTAACAGAATCATTAACAAAACGGACTTAAAGACGTCACGTCATAGCTCCGCCCGCTTTCCCCGCCTTGCAATGATGCCAGCCCTAATGAGTTGCTGTCCTCTAATTTTCCCTTTTCTCCTTCAATATCAAAAATCTCTCCTTACACCAGGGCTTGACAAATTTGCTTTAAATATAGGAGCCAGCTAAAAAAAGTTAAGAGCCAGTTTTTTTCCCAACAACAAAAATAAAATTCTTAAAGGAACACTATATTCACCAGAACCAATGTAGCTTAATGTAATGGCTCTGGTGTCTAAAGCCTGGTCCTTTAAAAAGTGTACATTTGTTGTTGGGGAAAAAAAAACTAAATCCTAACTAAAGTTTCTGCTCTAGACACTAAAGAGTCTATCTTCATTCAGCATCTCCACACTCTGAATGTTCCCCATAGATATGCATTGATTTTAAGCATTTCTATGAGGAGATGCTGATGAGTGCAGCATTTTGCCGCACATGCTCAACAGCTTCCCAATGCTTTCCTATAGAAAAGTGTTGGATTGGCTGAGATCATCAAGACTGATTATCTCAGCTATGGAGGCGTGCACGTTGGAAAAAAGGTAAGTAAAAACACCATTCCCATGTGAGCTGGTGACTTAAACATGTACATCCACTGAGACTGAAACAGACATACACACAGACAGACACACATATACACAAACATACAGAACGGCACACACAGACACACACTCATAAATATGTACACTCACTGACAGACACATTCTCTCACACACAAAGTATTTTTTTATTTAGTATTTTTTACACACACACACACAGAGAGAAAAAAAGATAAATACATATATTACCACCCTCCTCTTACCTACCTTGTGGGCACAGGATGGGCTTTCCTTGGGTCCAGTGGGGCTAGGAGCAGGTTACCGTCGGGCTGGATGCGGCTGATAGGATCCAGACCCCACTCTCCTGTCTGTTATCTCAGTGCACCGGGAGGAAGTGAAAGGAACTTCACTATTTCCTCTCGGCGCTGACTAAGTGCAGGGGAATGGGCGTGCTGCTCTGTTAAATGAGCGGGGACTGCATGTGGCTCTGCAGAATAGGTGGTCGGGCGGGCAGCTTTGCGACCAAAGACATCTCAACCTATTTCCCTGCCAGCTTTTTCTATGCGGTCTTAGCGCCGGGAGGAAGTATTTACAGTTCCCTTCATTCCTCCCGGCGCTCAGAGATAGACAGGAGAAGGAGGGGATGGGCTGACAAACCCCCAGGTCCAGGAAAAAATTCTTAGTCGCCATGGCGACCTGGAATTTGTCGCGACCTGCCTTACACCTACTTCCCTCAACCTCCCAACAACCTCCACATTAACTATGCTGCACTCCCTCCTTCTTTCATCTCATGCCCTGTACTCTTTTCTCTATTCTCTCCATCCTTCTCCCACTCGATCTCATCTCTGACTCCCGCTCACACCTTCTGTCTCTCTCTCTCCTCCTGCTTCTAGCAGCTGGAGAGGTCTCTCCCAACCCAGGGCCCATCATCTTCTCTACTCACACTAAGTCAACCAGAAACCACACATACGTCATCCCAACACCATGCTGTCTATCCCCATCTACCAATATCCAGTGTGCACTCTGGAACACCCGCTCCACCTGCAGCAATATAAAATCAACAGCCATACACAACTTCTTCATCTCAAATTCTTTCACACTTCTTGCACTCATTGAGACCTGGCTGTCCCCCTCTAATACTGCTACTCCTGCTTCCTTCCTTATGTTATGGTGGGCTACAATTCTCCCACACTCCTAGACCAAACAACAGTCTAGGAGGTGGTGTAGGCATCCTTCTCTCCCCTCAATGTACCTTTCAACCGATCCTCCCTGCCCCTGCCCTATTCTTTACATCCTTTGAAGTTCAAACGGTCGTCTATTTAAACCCACTCCTCTAAGAATTGCCATCATTTATCGCCCCCAACCGAGAAACTGCTATGTTTACACTAGGGTAAATCTAGCCTCTAGTGGTGGTCTCACTGACAGCCGCTACAGGCACTTCCGCGATTCTCACTGTGAAAATCACAGTTTGAATGTGGGCGAGCATGCGCATTCGGCACCGACGTTGGCAGGAGGAGTAGAGGGATCCCAGCGCTGGAGAAAGGCAAGTGTTAGACCCCTTCAGCCCAGCAGGAGTTGGACCCTGAGGGTGGGGAGGACCTAAAGACCCTAGAGTGCCAGGAAAACGAGTTTGTTTTCCTGGCACTATAGTGGTCCTTTTAACTCTCTTCTGCACCCTGTCGTGCCTCCTCCTCCTACCAACTTGACCGCCACAAACTTTGCAACTAACTTCAGTGAGAAGATTTCTACAACCAGGGAAGAGATCTCATCTCTCTCCATTCACTACCAAACGTTCCCCTAACCACACTCCCTCAGATGTCCTATGCTCATTTGTACCAGCTATAGCAGAAGGGGTTTCTGCTCTGCTCCGTTCCTCCCGTCCCACCCCCTGTTCCCTCGATCCTATTTCCTCGTATCTCTTCCACACTTGTTCTCCTTCTCTTGCTCTGCCTTTCACAAATTTTCAATCTCTCCCTCTGGCACATTTCCTCTACCCTTCAAACATGCAACTGTAACCCCGATTCTGAAATAACCTTGACCTTAATTCCCCGTCCAACTACAGCTCTCTCTCACTACTGCTGTTTGTCTCCAAGATCCTTGAGAGATTTGTGTACGTGAGATTGACAGACTTTCTCGAAATCAACTCTCTGCTTGACCCGTCTCAATCTGGATTCTGTGCTCACCACTCTATTGAAACAGCTGTGACCAAAGTATCCAATGATCTTATCACTGCAAAATCCCATGGCTACTACTCTATTATAATTCTCCTCGACCTTTCTGCTGCTTTTGATACCGTTGATCATCAACAGCTTCTTCTCATTCTCTGTAATCTCGGTCTACGAGATACCGCGCTCTCTCCTGGTGCTTTTCCTACCTCTCCCAGTGCTCATTCAGTGTTTCTTTCTCAGGCTCTGCCTCTTCTCCCCAATCCCTCTCTATTTTTGTTCCCCAAGGGTATGTCCTTGGTCCCCTATTGTTCTCAATCTACACTGCCTCCCTTGGTAACCTCATCAGCTTCCAGTATCATTCTATGCAGATGACATGCAAATGTATCTGTCCTCCACTGATTTCTCACCACCCCTCTTGACTTGTGTCTCTGACTCCCTTTCTGCGATTTCCAACTGGATGGCTGGTCATTTCTTTAAACTGAACCTGTCCAAAACAGAATTTCTGATGTTTCCTCCCTCAAGTGTTGCTATTCCCTTGTCTGTGTCCCTCCAAGTCAAAGGCGCCACCATCCGCTCTACCTCTAAGGCTCGCTGCCTAGGTGTCCTATTTGATTCCTCAGTGGTCTTACGTGTTCCCAACTTGCCCCGTTACAGTGTATAATGAATGTGGCGGCGAGGCTCATCTTCTTGTCCGCCCGCACCTCCCCCCTTTGTCAGTCCCTATATTGGCTTCCTGTAAGATATAGGACTCAATTTAAAATCCTGATACTTGCTTATAAATCTCTACACAATGCTGCTCCAACCTACTTATCCTCACTAATACACAAATATGTCCTAAATATACCCTAGGCTCTGCTGGAGTCCTACGTCTAACCTCTGTTCGTACTCCTACCTCTGATGCTTGCCTTAAAGACTTCTCTAGGGCTGCACCATTCCTATGGAACCCCTTCCCCTCTCTGTTAGACTTTCACCCAATCTCCACTCCTTCAAAAAAAAAAATATTTGAAAACTTACTGCTTTAGGAAAGCATATCAATTAAAGCTTTCCCTCCCTGCACCCTGATTCCTCTCCTGCAACTGTCATCAAAACAAAACACTAAGCCCTCAATGAACACTATCCTAGTAACCTACTTTTCAACCCTACCCTTATCTTTTGTGTCACATTACCCCACTCCCTCTAGCACGTAAGCTCATTGACTAGGGCTCTCAATCCCTTTATTCCTGTGTGTCCAACTCATCTGGTTACAAATACTTGTCTGTTAGTCCACCCATTGTGCAGGGCTACGGAACTTGTTGGCACTTTATAAATAATAATAATAATGAGGACACGTGGCTCGGATGGACACACAGGGGTGCTGATTGGTTCCCCCTCGACGATTATCCCCTGACAAAGGTGCCGTTGTTCACACAGAAACGCTCTCACTATTTGGAGCACTAAGAGCACTATGCACTCAACACTTTAATTTTATTTTTTTCATTCTGTAGTCTTGGTAGGATCGAGCAGAGAATGGCTTATCTAGTTTGGGTTAGCTGTCAGATTAGAATACCCATGAAGGTGTTTGTTAGGAGATCCAGGGCTTAGGTTAAGGGATCCAGCATAGAGGAGACTTTGTTTATTTAGTGGAAACTATCCCTCTTAATTGAGCAGGATGGACACTACACTCACTGACTGCAATAGGCATTTATATGGGATTTGTGCCCTCTTCACAGCCTTATTTACAGCGCATCTCCAAGTTTTCCCACGCCCCCCTTCCAAGTACATCCCACCTATTAGCCTATTTCCTCTATTTCCATTTTTATCGCAGTCCTCTTATTGTAGAGGTTATAATAGTTCACTGTTTAGTGAATCCTTTCCCTCTGTTTCCCTGTTCATCTTTGTAGCAATAGGAATATTTGGCCAATTTGAGCCACACTAGTATCTACAGAGATTTGAGTTCAAGGATTAACACAGGGGAATTTATCTCAGTAAAGGCTACCCTTCTCCCCAGGTGTTATACTTTGTATCGAGTTGTATCCTCTTGTATTTAATTGAATAAATTTTAACCATTTTTTGATACATTTTAAGTGATTTTGTTGGAGGAATTGCATCTTTATCCTACCAAGTTTTGTAACAATATTAGTTAACTATTCATCATCTTAGTCTTTCTTTAAAAACCAGATAGGAATCCTCCCCCTCTCCCCCACTCCCCCCCTTTTGGGGATTTCTTTCATTTCTATATATTACTACTTTAAGGGTTCAGGCCCATGGGGGATCTGGTACTACCCAAACTGACCACTTTGTCTCAAATCTAAACTAGTTCGGATTTAGTGACATTGTTTCTCCTTTTTCTAATTAATACCTAAACCATTACCAAGCTTTTAATTTCAACAGCTCATTAATGAACAGAGTTCTCACCATATCTCTACACGTTCTCACATTTTCCATTACACGTTACAACCACCACTGAAATGTAATCAAGCACATAATTCGGTATCAAGCAGAAGATGGAATTGTGTTTTTCTGTTGGTTGTAAGAGCAATTTTCACTTCTCAAATGCATATAAAATACAATATTACAATACTTCCATTTGTAATAAATATATACGTACGTACACACAATAGATCTATTCTAAAAAAAAAAAAAAAAAAAAAAGAGCAGAGAGGGCAGGACAAGTCCCCCTTAAATAAAAAAAAAGATCAAAAATACAAAGCACATCTCTTTCTGGGAGTAATGCACAACCAGGTAGATTGCAGTGGCAATTCATTTCTAGAAAGAAACAAATTAAAAACAGCCAGAATACACACACAAACCTAGAAAATAAACAAGAAACCTGTCCACAGGGACTGACCAGATCATTACAAGAGGTCAGAAAACAAAAAGAGAAAGCTATTGATAATCAAGAGAGGTAGAGCTGTGAATTGTAAATAAAGGAAGGTTAGTGGTAAATTAATGCACTTGGCTTGCAGGCTGCACTACAATTCTACTATTTCAAGCAAATACCCAATATGCTTCGCTCAGGATAGCAGACTGGACATTTTTGTAAGAAGCTAAAAAATTGAACATCTAAAAGGTGTTTCTGGAGTAATTTTCCTTACTGCCAGGCTACTGCGAAGAACTCACTAATGAATACATATTATTGGGAAAGGACATTTGTTTCTTAAAATTGGGTTTGTAAGGTCAGCCAGGCAATATGTCAGATCATTTTGGTTGAAGTAAATTGCTTAGCATTCACCACTACATCTACCGAGAATGCAGTAGAACACTGCAGCTCCTGGTACAGAAAGAGAGCGAGCAAGAGAGAAGAAAAACAGTATGGATTATTTATCTATACACAGCCGTTGTCTGTGAATCTACCTTTTAGAAACCCAAGTATACACAGTGCAGCAGAAAAACAGCAAAGTCCTATAACAATGGCAACTAACAAAGCAGGTACTTCAATAAACTAATGGGTTACTCTATGTGCCATAACAACCTATGCTAAATACAACTTATGAAGCAGGGGGTCCCCTGTCACGGTGTCACAGGGCGACGAGGCTTACAAATTGGCTAACTTAAAGGGACACTCCAGGCACCCAGGCTACTTCTGCCCATTGGAGTGGTCTGGGTGCCAACTCACACTACCCTTAACCCTGCAAGTGTAATTATTGCAGTGTTCATTAACTGCAATATTTACATTGCTGGGTTAAGTTCTTCTGTGTTCATAGAACACGAAAAGTGTTTTAAAACAACGCTGGACGTCCTCACGCAATGTGAGGACCTCCAGCGTCGCCAAAATCCCCATAGGAAAACATTGTATAATGCTTTCCTATGGGGAGGCCTAATGCGCGTGCGCGGCCATTGCCGTGCATGCGCATTAGGTCTCCCCCGCCGGCTGACAGCGGGGGAGGAGCGTAGGCGTAACCTGACTGCGCCGAGGGACATCGGCGCTTGACTCTGGTAAGTCACTGAAGGGGTTTTAACCCCTTCAGCAACTTGGGATGGGGGGAGGGGGAGATAGAGGGACACTAGAGGGTCCTGCAGTGCCAGGAAAACGAATATGTTTTCCTGGCACTGGAGAATCCCTTTAATTATAAGACTTTTTCTCCCAGATGGCATTTAAATTGTGAGATTCCTTCCATACTTATCCAACACACACACCATGCCTAGATTAGAATGCAAAGGTTATGATTAGACAAACCTAGTCTAGGAGATTAACAAGTAGATGCTTGTCAATTATTAGGAGCAGGAAGGCTGGCACTGAAATTGAGGTTCCCTGGTTGCGTGGGAAGACCCTTTAATCAAGACAGTCTCCCTCCTCTCTCCACTTCCCCCCAAAAATAAAATTGTCCATAGAGGTTATCAGGATGTAATCGCACTGAGAAAGTAAGTTCATGTCAGGAAAATGCTCAAAGCATTTTGTATTCGGATTATCTAAAGTGTGAATTTCAAATTAATATCAAATTTACAGCCACAGTAGCCAAAATGAAAGTAGAGCGGATTTTTTTTTACCGTTTGGTAAAACCTTAAATTTTTAATGGCTTTGAATTCTCGCTTTAGTAAATAACCCTTTGTGAGTGTCTGCTCTACAGCATCCCTGCTCGGGGAGGCAAACACTGTGGTAAAGAGGCTACCTGTCCCCCCCCTACTGTTCCCCTTCCACCTAAGTTCCTACTCATAAAAATGAATGAACCCTTTGGCCATTGAATAACTTCTTCATAGAATGAAGAGGCAGCTTTGAGTTAAAGGGACACTTTAAGAACAAAAACGATTACAGCTCAATGAAGTGATCTTGGTACCTAGATGCTGTCCTTGCAATGTGACAAATGATTAGCCGAGATAATCCATTTGAGACACTGCTGGATGAAAGGTGGGTTTATTTTTATTTTTTTAATTTCTAAATAATTACATGCCACCAATCTTTCCCTCTTATAAAAACGTTAACCTCCCATACTACAGTAATTTAACATGATGGTCAGCTCACCTGTCCACAAATGATTTATAGACCAAAACAGCAAAATTCCCAATACTATGACTAAAATGGACAGTTCCTAAATTCAGTCCTGATCTAAGTTAACTACAAAAAGATATTGCTGAACCTGGGGGATTAAGTGAATTTTGAGGGAATCCTTTAAACGATGACTAGAGCTGCCTCAGTGTGTCAGTTGACAAAGATGAAATTATATTTGTTTTCTTTGGCTAGAGTTTGCCAACGAAAAATCAAATAAAAAATAATATATATATATAAATAAAAACAAAAAATCAAAGCAAAAAAAAAAAAACAGTGTTACAGAAGGAAGACAGATGGAAGGAGAAAAGTGCAAATTCAGTACATTATTCATCAACAATGTTAAATAACTTTCTGCCAAAAAGATCATCTCGAAAGATCATCCCGGGTATTATGACAGAACGCAAATAAAGTGATACACGGCGCATCATAACAATTTAACTTGGTCGACACTTGAGATGAAATAAAAGTGGATCTAGGTTCAACGAACAGGATTATGACTCTTTAAACCAATCTGAAAATCTCTTTCAGCAATGCTTCACTATTTAACATTTTGTTTTGTAAGATGTGAAATCATTCAGCTATTTTGTAAGTTTAGGGCAGGGACAGACTAGTCGTTCGAGTCACGTCTAGGGTCTTGTATATCTCCTGTAATTTTCCACTGTGCTAGCAAACAATGACACTGTGTGCATCTTAATTGTTTTTTGACAAGCATTGGTACATGAGAGGCGCTCTGATCAGAGTAATCAGACAAATTGATCTTTTCAGACCTGTTAATCTGCAGCTTCTTGCAAACGAAAGGCAGAATTTCAACAGATTTTGTGTGTGTGTGTGTGTGATTATATATATATATCTCAACCATTAAAATAAACAGAAGCCTTTCATTAAAAAGAAACATACTTTACATGGACTAAAAATGTATACTGTGCCTATACATTTTTAGATAAAATGTATGTCTGTGCCTACAGATTGCGATTTAACACATAATTAGCAGTACTGCCAATGAATGTGCAGATTACCAGCACTAATCAAATGTCCAGCCATAGGAAATCAATTGTTTATTTGTAACCATTATCCCCTTTAATATTTACTACAATGTCTCAGGAGGACACTATAGTGACCAGAACAAAAAAAGGAAAACTGACTTAAAGGGTTATAGTAACCCTTTAAGCTTTTTAAAGGGTCACTCCAGCCCTTTTAAGGTCAGTTTTCCTTTTTTTTGTTTTACAATGCCCTATTGGTCACTGCCAACAGGTTCACCCCTTAAAAGGTTAAATAAAAAAGTGTTAAAATGTACCTGTAATCCAAAACAGGGTGGAGCTCTCAGCGCTGATCTCTCTCCCCTTTCATCTCATGTCACCAAGAGCCTCTCTTGGTCCAATCAGAGGCTTCGAAAAGAGAATCCTGCTATTGGACCATTACACCAGCTCAGAGCCCATGGACACACTCTGATTTGGAGAAGAGAGGAGGGATCTTCAATAGAAGGAAAAATAAGTAAGGTAGGGAGATGGCAGGGACAGAGAGAGGTAGGGTGTTGTAAGATTAGCCTTGCAAGCAGAACGCTGCAAATCCAGAATCCTACCACCATGACCACTTCAAACACTGAAGTGGTCACAGTACTTAGAGTAATCCTTTATTGTAGTGATTCTGTGGCATACAGCAGTTTCCCTGCTGGCTGAGCATTGTAAATTTTGCCTTTATCAGAAAAAAAGGCAGTGTTTTTCACAGTGAGAAGACGCCAACGCCTCTAGCGGCTGTCAATGAGACAGCCACTAGAGGCTGGATTAACCCATATGTAAACATAGCAGTTTCTCTGAAACTGCTATGTTTACAGCAGGCGGGGTTAATCCTAGAAGGATCTGGCACCCAGACCACTCCATTAAGCTGAAGTGGTCTGGGTGCCTATAGTGGTCCTTTAAAGGATCACTATAGGGTCAGGAACACAAACATGTATTCCTGACCCTATAGTGTTAAAACCACTATCTAGCCCCCCTGGGCCCCTCATGCCTCCATAAATATAGCAACACCTTACTGTATTCAAGCCAGAAGCTGTAACTTTGCCTAACAAAAAAACAAAAAAAACAAGCAGTCTGCTGACATCATCAGAAGTGGTAGCCTGATCCAATCACAGTGCTTCCCCATAGGATTGGCTGAGACTGACAAGGAGGCAGATCAGGGGGCAGAGCCAGCACAATTCAAACACAGCCCTGGCCAATCAGCATCTCCTCATAGAGATGAATTGAATCAATGAATATATATGAGGAAAAATAAGTGTCTGCATGCAGAGGGGGGAGACACAATGTTTGGATGCATTTTAGGCAGCCATGACCCAGGAAGGATCTCTAACAGCCATCTGAGGAGTGGCCAGTGAAGTTATCACTAGGCTGTAATGTAAACACTGCATTTTCTCGAACAGCAAAAAGCTACTCACCAAAACAAATTCAATAAGCTGTAGTTGTTCTAGTGACTATAGAGTCCCTTTAAATGCAGGGTTTAAATGCCAAGGCACATCCTCTGAAATAGCTCCCGTGGATGCAGAACCACCCATGGAGGCAGGACCAGCTTCAGAGAGAGCACTGCAGCTTGGGAGAAAACGTTAAACTACTTAATTTCCTTCGGACATGGGTGGGATCCAGTCACCTAAAGCCACATTTGCATACCTTTAAATAGGATATACCATTATTGATTGTTTGAATACTGGCACAAAATTATAAACAATTACCTCAAAACATGACAAAATCAAATAAGCATCTCTGCGAACCAAGTAGTGATTTTCTGGTCCTCAGCATCTTACAGCCAGCATTCAAGGATGCTATGACAGATGCCCCATTATGTACCGCCCCCGCCACACCAGGGGTAGAGGGTAACAAATGGTTGAGAGCGTTATATCGCTATTTGAGGCTGGGCTGCAGGGAACTGATAATCTCTATTAAACGGTGACTAAACCGGATGCTGACAGGACTTCAATATGCTGAAGTGCTTATGGTGCCTACATGAACACTAGAAAGAAATTAAATGCCAAATGTAAAATTCAGTTATTAAATCCTCAAATAAGTGGAGGCCTGAAGAATAGAGCAAAATCATGACACACAATTTAGGGTTTGTTGGACATTCCAAGAAGGAATGATGTGAAATTATCCTAAGGGCTCTCTCACTATATTAACCCCTTAAAGGGTGCATAAATCCTTGCAATGGTAATTATTGCAGTTTTTAATAAACTAATAAATATCTTTGAGGGTTAGCTCCACCACTAGTGGCTGTCTACCTTTCGGTCGCCTTACACTGGACGCCCTCATGCTCATTATACATGCTTTCCTATGGGGGACATACTAATGCAAGCACGTCCATTGCAACGCATGTGCATTACATCAGCCGGCGGGGGAGGAGCGGATGGAGCTCAAACCAGTGCCCAGGTACATCAGCGCTGGAATCAGGTAAGTGACAGAGGGTTTTTGTTTTTTTAAAACAAGGGAAGGGGGCTCTATAGGGAGTTATAGTGCCAGGAAACCAACTTTGTTTCCTGGCACTATAGTTTCCCTTTAAGGACATAAAGACATTCCGTAAAGAGAAAAGAAAAGTGAATGGCACTTACACAGTAAAATAAAAACACAGTACTGGAGTGAAAAAGGTGTTCCACAACACCCTAAAATCAAAGTAATAAAAAAGGTACTTGAGAGCAACAAGTGCCAAATACACACACCACTCCCTGTGTATCAATAAGAAATAGTAATACTTATACATGTACAGGTATATATAGGAGATGTTATAGATAGAAGTACTCCCTAAGTAGAAAACCCAATAGGAAGTACGAAGAAAAATGGGTTATAGGGGTGGCAAAAGGGCATAGAGCACAGAAGAGGGGAAAAAAGGGTGAAGGTAAGACCACCCCGTATGCAAACGGGCTGATCTCCTTCAAACCACCCCAAAACAACGTCTTAACAAGAAAATAAATAAACTTTATTTGAAATAACTAGGTAAAAACAAAACACCTAGGAACTCATAGATAAATCATTCCTGCTAACTGCAACGATATAGCTGTATCAATCCCTAGACAATGTAGCAGTCCAACTTATAACAGAGTTGTTGCTAAAGGTAATTGTTGCAATATAAACTAAACCTTGCAGGTCGTCACTAAGGACCAAATAAGCAGAAAGTGCAGAGTTACACAAAAATAATGGAAATCGAAAGGATAGAGGAGGGCATGTAATAGGAGAAAAGAATATAAATTAGTAGTAACCTCAAAGGGAGTCCAAGCTTTACATAAGCTGGATAACTCTACCTAGAATAGCTCCATATAGAAAGCCCAATCTCCCTAACACATTGTAACCAAGGCCGACCAGCCCAAATAACGTGTAACACACTGCCAATATGAGTTCACTAGAGTTAAATAAAAATCAACGACTAAGCATCGGAAAAGCCCGACGCGTGTTTCGGCAGACTAACCGCCTTTCTCAAAAGCAAAGTAAAGTAAACCAACTTAAGTCTCCCCCTTCATCTATTTAAATATCTCCTACACACCTCCCATCTGCCGTCATTGGTCGCGAGTAGCCAGTGCCGTCTGTCCATCTCGTGGGGAGGGGTTGTAGTTACTGCACATGTCATGCCAAAATATCCGTGCATGCGCACTGGACAGAGCCCCATATAGTACATGAACTAACTGTGCAGTTAGTGCGCATGTCAGAACACCGATATCGGCGCATGCGCAAGAACTTCGTACAGGGAGTGAATTGGAAATTCCGTGCAATCTCGTCACGGTATATATATAAGTGGAAAGTTGCCCAGAAAACTTATGGCCATTATTAAACTTAAGTAGGGGAATATGCCCATATTCAAATTAGTAGATACTTCAATGTTTTCCGGCAAATCTATGACGGCTAAAAATAGAGCCATTCTGGAAAGGGTAGGCAGTGGGGATTAAGAGAAGGGGAATTAAAGAAAAATAAAGATAATAAATTAATATTACATTTTACAAATAAATGAAAATATATACATTACAAAAAGACAAAAAAGAGTGGGAAAGAATAAATCCTTCAATACAGCTGGTTGTTTTAGTAAAGAAAAAAATATATATGTATATATCAACAGGACATTATTCAAAATAGTGGTTATATGAAGGGGGCAAAGGAGAAGCCCTCATTCAAACCTAAGGGTTGGAGTGTCTTCAGTTCATATATCCACCTAGATTCCCTCGGTCTTAAGGTTTTGTCGAAGTCTCCACGTCTAGGGGTCCTTTTTACCAATTCTAGTCCACAGAACCCTAGGTTATTAGAGTCCCCATGGTGGTATTCTCTAAGGTGTCTCGAGATAGGTGTCTCAAGACGATTTCTAGGGGATCTTACATGCTCCATGATCCTGTCTTTAAAAGCCCTAAACGTTTTCCCCACATATTTCTGTTCACACGTACACAATAGCAGGTATACAAGGCCCTTTGTATTACAATTAAAAAAAGTTTACATTTTAAAGGAACCTTGTCCTTTGCTATCGCCAACAGTCCTGGAGTCTTTAAGGATAAACTTACAGGCTACACATCTACCACAGCCATATGTGCCAGTTGGAGGGGTACCCAACCAAGTGGCACGCAGCTGTGGTTTAGTGGAGAAATGACTAGGTAACAGAAAGTCACGAATATTCCGTCCCCGTCTATCTGTAATATTAACATGTGGGCTTAGAGCATCCTTAAGATGTACATCATTTAGTAGGATAGGCCAGAATCTCTCAAGTGACTTCCGTACTTCTGGCCACCCTACATCAAATGTTGCAATCATACGGATATTTCCAGCATCCTTGTTGATATTCTTTTTCGGAAGGTCACACAGTAGGTCACTCCTCTCAGTTTGGAGTGCTCTTTTATATGCCCTTTGAAACAGCGATTCGGGTAGCCCTTCTCCTTGAAGTGTTGCCGAAGTTGTTTCGCTTTCATTGTAAAGTCCTGGATGTCACTACAATTTCTCAGAAGGTGAAGATACTGGCCCACCGGAATACCCTCCTTGAGGGGTCGCGGATGGTGACTAGTCCAGTGTAGGAGAGAATTAGTTGCCGTGGGTTTTCTAAACAACGTGGAATGAAATGTGCCATCTTCGCTAATACTAATAGTCACATCAAGAACATTTATGGAACGTCCTCCGAATTCAGATGTAAAATCGAAGATTTTCATCATTATGGTTAAGTAGTACTACCATATCTGAGAATTCCCGGGGGGTGCCCTGCCAGACAATCAAGATGTCATCGATATAGCGATATAGCGATATACCTTAGGTAAGTATTCTCTCAACATATCTGAGTTACGGATCTGATGTTCCCACCAACCCAGGTGAAGGTTCGCATATGAGGGGGCACAGGCCGTCCCCATAGCAGTACCCCTTACCTGGTGGTATATACGATTGTTAAACAAAAAATAGTTGTGTGACAAAATAAACTTAAGGAGACGTAGAAGAAAGGCCGTATGTAAATCATCCCTAGGAGCTCTTTGATCAAGAAAGAAACCAACATGTTCAATTCCTCTATCATGAGGTATGGAGAAATAGAGTGATTCGACATCCAGACTGCATAGTTGGACAGTGGGGGAAAATTTGAGATTCAAAAGTATTTTTAAAGCTTGCTTGGTATCCCTAATATAGGAAGGTAAGGTTTCAACAAAAGGTCTTAGAACTCGGTCAATATACAGGCTGCCATTTTGTGTGAGGTTGTCAACCCCAGAGACGATTGGACGTCCTGGGGGTGCCTCCAAATTCTTGTGAACTTTAGGTAAGCAGTAGAAGGTTGCCATTTTTGGGTGACAAGTAAGAATAAATTTGAACTCGTCACCCGACAGCAACCCCCCACTGCGACCATCTTCCAATATCTCCCTATACTTAGATAGGAAGTCATTCGTAGGATCGTACTTGAGAACTGTGTATGTCTCAGTGTCCCTGAGGACCTGTTCATATATAGGAGATGTTCCATGTGGTAAATTCCTATAATGACAAAAAAATAGTACACAGTAT
The DNA here is from genome assembly GCF_036172605.1 of Pelobates fuscus. Lineage (NCBI taxonomy): Eukaryota > Metazoa > Chordata > Amphibia > Anura > Pelobatidae > Pelobates > Pelobates fuscus. Next base: position 86,601,633 of record NC_086322.1, read on the forward strand.
ATACAGAAAGAAAGATTTAAAAGTGATTGAATACACTCACGGATTTCAGAGCCGTGCCAGGCTCTGTATATAGTGCCCAAGGGTGCCTCAAAAGGCTTTATGGAGAATCTTGAGTGATGTCCCCCAAAAGCAGGAAAAGCAGCAAATGATGATATAAAAATAGTAAATTTATTGTAAATAAAAGTTTAACCCCTTAAGGACCAAACTTCTGGAATAAAAGGGAATCATGACGTGTCAGACACGTCATGTGTCCTTAAGGGGTTAAAAATGATGACTGTGCAGGTCCCATATGGTGACACACAAAATCACAGTAATGCAGACGCGTTTCAACTCAGTACGAGTTTTCATCAGTGCATAAAACATCCAGCTGCTGTTCCTTTTTAAATTCGCCGCTTTTCTGATTGCCAGTCACGTGGGCGGAAGTTCGGCTGACCGGCGTCTAACGTCACTTCCGGTATTTCGGCACTCATTTTCCAGCTTGATTCTGTTCAATACATTTGCCCAATTGAAGCTGGAGGCTCCATATTGTAAATGGGCGTCTTGCATAGTTTTTGAAATGCATACATATGGACAGTGACTTATGATGTGAAAAATGACAATTATATATACAAATAGCGGCAGTAGTACAGTAGTGCATAAAGGAAAAAATTAATTCATAAACAACTTATAGGCACATAATGCATAATGTCAGTTTAGGTTTGTTTTGTTAATGCATTTGCCCAAGTGAAGCAGGAAGCTCCATGTTAAGGATGGGCATCTTTTATATCTTACAGGATGCATACATATAAACAATAACTTGTAATATAGAAAATGACAATTATTTGTGCAAATAGCAACAATAATGCAATAGTGCATACAGAAGGGAAAAAAAGATTATATATTAATAAAAAGACAACATATAGGCACATAATGTATAATGTCTTAAAGGTATACCTCACATCTAAACTATATGGATGTAGCCCATATAGAATAGGATTGGTGGATTAAAAAGACCAAAAAATATAAAAATATGTGTAAAAAAAAAAATATATATATATATATATATGTAAAAAAACTATAAAAACAAAAGAGGCTAATATATTATAAGAAATGAGCCAACTCAAAATCTAAATTTAAGCCATTGGGGGATAAAGTATTTAATTCAAATATCCACCTGCTTTCAATTTTGCAAAGTTCTTTAAAATTGTCTTCTCCCCTCCAATCCTTTTTCTTTTGGGCAATGGCAATAAAATGAACATATCATTGAAGGATCACTGTTATGGCATTGTGAAAAATGTGCAGAGACACTGTGTTTAGCATACCCCCTCTGTATATTGCCCAAGTGTTCCAGTATGCGGGTTTATAGGCTCCTCGTGGTCATTCCCACATACTGTAGTCCACAAGGGCACCAGAGGAGGTATATCACATTACTAGAGTGGCATGTAAGAATATAATTAATTTTATATTCCTTTTTTGATGTGTTGGAGATAAATTTAGTATGTGTATCTTTTTTAAATTTTGTTCTTTTGCAGGCTGTGCACATTTTACACGGATAAAAGCCATGTTTTTGGTTGAAGGCATTAGTTTTAGCGGTATGTGATTTTTAACCAATAGAGTTTGGAGATTTTTTGTACCTCTATATACAATTTGGGGTTTTTCACTGATGATGTCATTAAGATCTTCATCGGTTCTCAAGATGTGCCAGTATTTCTGAACAATGGATTTTAGATGTCTAGCATCACCACTATAGTCCAAAATTAAAAGAGGTTCCTCTGTTTGTTTAATTGCTTGTCTGTCTTTATATTCTAATAAGGACTCTCTATTTAGTTGTTTGGTTTCCTGGATTTGATGATCTAAAGTGGTCGGATCATATTTCTTTTCAACAAAAAAGTTTTTTAATCGTCCCGCCTGTTCCTCATATTCCATAATGTCACTGCAATTTTTAAAAATATACAGTTGAATTGGCTTTTGGGCACATTGCGCAACCATGGATCGTAATGACAACTCGTGGTATCAATGTACCCATTGACATCCACCGGTTTGAAATAGGTTCTAGTGGAGATATGATTGTTGGAGATATAAATCTCTAGGTCTAAAAACTGGACCGACGTTTGACTGATTTGACTAGTCAAAACAATATTTCTGCAATTGTCATTAAGGCCTTCCAAGAAGAGATCCAAAGAAGTTCTTGACCCCTTCCATATAAAGAAAATGTCGTCGATATAGGACCTGCGATAAAGGACCAGACCCGCTCCCAGGTCATCCCGACCTGCAAGGAAAGTACCTTCCCAGTGGGACGTGAACAAATTTGCGTAACTGGGAGCGAATCTGGTCCCCATCGCAGTACCGACTAACTGTAAAAAAAAAAAGGAACCATCGAACCAAAAGAAATTGTTGGTGAGGATTAAATGGATACTGTCTATAACAGTGATGGCAAACCTTTTTGAGCCCGAGTGCCCAAAACCGCAATACATGCCAACTTTTTTTTCCTTAAAGTGCCAACATGGCAATTAAACCTCAATACTGAGGTTTAAGTTCAGAAAAAACAACTCGTACTGTTGTCCGAACTAATTAACAAGTTTTGTTTTAAAAGAACACAACAGCAGAGAGTTCAATAATACAAATAATGATATAAATAGATAAAATTAAGCTTATATTTATGAGTATCTCCAACAAATGCAATACATACACACAGTCTGCTGAATACACACACACGCCTGCTGAATACAGAGACTGCTGTGGGGGGGTAAAAGTACATCTTTTGAGTTCTGGCATGGAATTCTTATGCAGTTAGTATGTGCCCTTACTGTGCTCACTGAAACCTCTGTGCCTGTTGCCACCAAGTCTTGCTACAGGTCTGGTTGCAGCCATTAATAGCTTCCTTTTTCTACCCGGTCCAGGTAGTGTAACCACTATTCCTTTAATGTTGAACTTGTGAACTATGCTTCCAACACGGTCTCTAGGAACATTCAGTACCTTTGCTTTCTTTTTGTATCCTGTTCCTTGTTTGTGAGGGGCGATGATTTCTTCTTTCTGGACTATTTTTTTGATTAAGCCATATTTCTAACATGCAGTCAAATGTGACACTCAAAAAATCCCTAGCCATTTCAGGTATTTTAAGTGTTCAGCTCAAAACATACCTGGTGCAACTAATGAAGCCCTTGATTAATTGCATCAGGTGTGCCTGAGACAACACCTGTTTTGCATATATGTGCTGTTGAGTTATTTTATTTAAGTGGTTGAATAATTTTGAGACTGGAGAAATCATTATAAATTGAAGAAGAATTTGGGCAAACCACTTGAAGCATTCGTTGTGCTGAGCTATTTCAATTGATGTGTTCATTGCACACAGCTGATAGTCTGTAAAGTTTGACAAACCTGATTTTCAATGGGGGCTGAAAATTTTGATTACAACTGTATAGTGTTCCTTTAACCCCTTAAGGACACGTGACATAATCTGAGATGTTTCCATTTTTTATCCTTCTCTGGGTAGATCAATATTATAATAAAACTTTACTTCTCCAGTCTCTTGAAATGCATAAAACTTACATTTCTTATTGGTAATTACAGATAATTAGTAAATGACTTCATAGGCATTATAAAAAAATAAAAAAAATAAACTATTTCCTCTGCAGATACCTAAAAGGCTGACAGCAGGCACAACACATAAATGCTGTACATTTTATGACAGGTTCAATTGAGGGGGAAAAAAAACGAACAATAAATAAATAACCCACAATTTCCACTACGGGATATGTGTATTCTCTGTTTCACTGTATAGGTGTATTTGTAAGTAGGCCACTGGAACCCATTAGCAGACAATATTTACTGGTTTGAATAAATCTATGTTCACAAGGTTTCTTATGGCCCATTTTGGCTGTCACTGCTATCTATGCCGAGGTTCATAAGCTTTGTACATGCTGTTTTCAATTTAAGCTAATGACTTTAGTCTTCCTAGGAACCCATTTGTAGTCACAGGTGTAAAGTATCTAACAATACAGATGACCACAGACATCTGCGAGAAGAAAACAGCCTCTCTCTCTGGATTAAAGAAGAATGGCCAAGCGCATCTACATTATTAAACAGATCATAAGCTTTGTCAAAAAAAAATAAAAAAAAATTTAAACGTATCAGTGCAACTACAGCATTATTAGCCTGTTTTCTAATAAGTCACTAGAAAAATGGTAGGCAAAGCAAGGAATCAAACTATAAAGAGTAAATAAGGTATGTTTTCATTCCTTTTAGCATGGCTAAGTGAGAGCAAGCCAACTAAATGGAGTTTTTTTTTAAACACTATAGGGTCAGGAACATATGTTTGGGTTCCTGTCCCTTTAGAGTTCCTTTAACCAAATCCCCTTATTTGAATCAACAGCAGTAAGATATTAGACTACTACAAACAAAAACAATTTTTTTTTTGTGTGTAACTATTGCTATCTTCTGAAAAAGTTTCAAGAGTAGATTCAATCCTTTAGTACATTTTGTTGGCCCAGTGGAAGCTGTTTAATTATGCACTGCGGGATGGTTTTCTATAAAAGGGAACCATTAAGTAAATAGCACAGCCATAAGTTGTGTCAGTTTCATACAGTGAGCAGGTCACAGTCTATGAATGCATTTCTTCATGTTAAATAAGTTCGGCAAAAGCGAGTTTATGTCTATACAAATATATGGCAAATGTAAATTTTGCTAGTAACGTTAATGTAATATGGCTAACAGGTAGGATTACTCTGTAGAGCAAAAAAATAAAATAAAAATCAGAGCTGTCAAATTAGTTTTCTATAAATAAATAGCATTTCAAAGAAACACATTACGCAACTAATGATTACATACTTTCAGCTGCCAGTCAAAGTCCTGTAAGAAAGCAGAGGACATTCCGCACACCTTCTCCACAAGGGCTTCAACTATTTCAGGATTTCTGCTTTTCAAACACTTTACAATTGCCTCTTGATGGTCTGGACTTAGGCCATTTAAATGGTTAACAACCTGGAAATTAAACAAGAGAGAGTAAATAGAGGTGACAAGCAAGACATTTTACATCAGAGGTGTCCAAAAGGTAGATCTCCCAATGTTGTATAACAACGACTCCCATGATGCTTTGCATGTTTTTGCATACCTTTAGACTGACAAGGCATCATGATCGTTATCGTTTTAAAACATCTGGGGATCTACCTTTTGGGCACCCCTGTTTTACGGCATAATCATTTTAGCAGACTATGCATCATATTGGGGTTTATTCACTAAACAGTGGGTTATTGCAAATGGGTATGTGACAAGATGGGGGCATCTAAGTCGGTGAGTGTACATAACAGAGGTGAAGAGAGTGGGAATGCACAGTAAGCTTGGATATAAGTAATGTTTTAAATTCACTATACAGGTGAGTTGTAGCAAGAATTAGGCATGGAGTGGTGAGATTGTCCTATACTGAACATTGGTAGCTGGAACATTTTTGCAGTTCCTGGACCACACAGCATAGCAGCTGCTTGCTTTGTAGTCAATCACGAGAAAGAAAGGAGCAATTCGCTCCTCCTGCGTGTTCATAGCATTCACGGTCAGTTAGCACGAAGTGGCAAGAGGGAAAAGCAGCAGATGCAACAGAGAAGCTGGTATAGCCACCACCAGTTTCTGCGGCGTGATATATATTATGACAGTCTAGGTTTTGGCAGGTGGATTCTTTGTGAGAAAGGCAGTCTTGGTGCACAGCCCTTGTTGACATAAATCATTGCTCAGTGAATAGCAACCTCTGCAAGTCAGGTGTAAAAATTGTACATAGAATCACAACCTACCTCCTCTGGAGTTTGATTTTTGCCAATGCTAGTTTTAAAAAAAGTTGAGAATTCCTCCAAAACCTCTAGCCATTCCCTCAAGCTCCAGACACTGCCATAATCTCGGAAACGAGGCTGTGCACGACCACATATTCCATCTATGACTTTATGAAGAAACTGGAAGAAATGTCAAAAGAAAGAAAAAGGTCAAAACATTTTATACATTATTTCCCAAAAATAAAAAATATTTCTGTGATAAGCAGCTCTGGTTGTAGCTTCAAGTTTGGATTCATCATGAAACTTGTTATGGACTACATCTCCCATAATGTTCTTACAGCCAAAAAAACTGGAAAAGCATCAGGGGAGATGTAGTCCAAAACATCTGGAGTGCCGAAGGTTGCTTACCCCTGGCCACTTTTCACATGGCTGCTAGAGGTGCTTCACCGACATGCAGGGTGTGGAGACACTGAAGTTTACTCATAGAGATGCCTTGATTCAATTAATGTCTATTAGGAGATGCTGATTGATCAGGGCTGTGTTAGGATTGTGCAGGCTCTGCCCCTGATCTGCCTCCTTGACAAGCTCAGCCAATCCAATGCTTTCCTCAGTGAATGCATTGGGATTGGCTCAGAACGCCACTTCTGATGATGTCAGCCAAGCAGGCTGATCAGAGGCAAAGCCAACAGCAGCAAACTGGAATAAAGGTAAGATTTTGCTATATTTTGGGGATGCAAGGGGAGACCAGAAGGGGCTAGATGGTGGTTTTAACACTGTAGGGTCAGGAATACATGTTTGTATTCCAGACCCTATAGTGTTCCTTTATCAGTGACATTTTCACCTGCAAATAATTTCATTTATAAAATTGTCCTTGATGAATGCATACAACATGCATTGGATGGAATGAGTGGAAGTAATTCAAAGCCACACTGAATGGTCAAACTGAGCGTTATGAAGAAACGTAGAGGGCATGGTAGTTCTATGTATGTTCGGATGCGTAGGTCGTGCGGAGGAGGGGGGTTTGAGTCCCATGTGCTACACAATCTGTCTGTTGACATCACTCCCTCCCCTCCTCCCACTGTTATTATGTTTTTTTTTTTTGTTTTTTTTTTTGCTCCCTTCTTCTTTCCTCCTTTTGGTTGTTAATTAAATTTACTCTAACCACTCTCATCTCTTATGTGACACGGGTCTCAGCCCCATCTTAAAGTACAGCTTTCATCACCCAGTCATGATGATTTTTGTATTCACCTACTGATATCGGATAATGTGTCAGGAATTCTTAAAGGATCTGGCTTTATTAATATCTTCTAATAGAAACATTGGTACACTAGTTATCACGGGTCCAACACTCTGAGACTACTGTTAGACTTGTCATTTTTTTCTCTACTGTTCAAAATACTCTGTATTGCAAAATTCTTTACAAATAACGATTGTCTTCAGGCCACTTCAAATGTCAAATTGGCTTAAAATGCAATGTGCATAAGACATTTGCTCAGGCCAGCCAATTAAATCTACAGTTGCTCCTGTTCAATTAAAACTGCCATCTGATCCAACACCACACCCTTGTACTAGAACAGAAAGATCACACATCCAGATACTAAACCCCTGTAATATCTATGTCTATTGTGCCCCACACTCTCAATCTCCAGTATTTCCTTATTTTGCTCCAACATACTGCTGTCCACTGCATCATGCCTTGGCATTCTACAGTAAAAATACCCATGCCAAAAAAACTTTAATATATGCACACACACACACACCGTGTCTTTGGCGCACACAATAAAAGTGCTTGGTATGCACACCCAACCCAGCGGAAAAACAGAAATTGAGGAGACAAAAAAAATAGAATAACTTAGAGTGTAGTATTCAATACAAAATGTAATAATACGTAAGAATTCTTGAGAAAGTCTGATAAGACGAAATGCTTTGAGCTTATTTTTGGCATCTATATCACAAGGATTTTCCATCCACGTACGATTAAGTTCTTTTTCCACCCCTCGAGAATATCCTGCTTGGGCATTTTAAATAGAAGGATATCAGAGACTTCCCACGTGCATCTCACCAGAGATAAGTGGCCCCTCAATGGACAATGCTCATATAGCACAAATCTTTTTTGTGCAAATTTACCTTGTGAGTGTTAGTTTAGCCATATGTATTATTATATTGTGTATTAAATACTACACTATAAAAGGGTTTTTTCCCCCCTTTTTCTATTTTTTTTTTTCGTCTCCTCAATTACGGTTATTACATCTGGGAGTGCTTTAATCAAGATTTTATATCTAAAAAAAAAAAAAAATCTGTTACAGGCAACATTAAATTGCACTTATTTTCCACTCGGTTGTGTGTGCAACCACTTTTATTGTCTGTGCCAAAGACACTGTATATTATATATACACATTTTTTCTGAAACACTGCACATCCAGACTCCTGCCACCATGACCAATTCAAAAAGCAGAAGTGGTTGGAGTAACGTTTAATACCTACAAGCGTGCACCCTTGCTTCCAAACAGTACTGGTAGTTTATTTCGAAAATAAAAAGGTATTTAAAACTTCTCTAACATATTATTTAACATTATTTACTAAAGCAGACAGACATTCGCTTTAAAATATGTTGCTATTTTCAGTAAGCACCACTGTTAAAAATGTCTTCTGAGTACTTACAAATAACTATTGTTTCTATATTACTTTATTATACACCTACTGTATGTAATATTCCCATTTTTGCTTTTTCATTGTGTGTTTAACTTGGTCAAGTGTGTTGTGATGGTTGGCTGAATTAGATATGCATGTGTGGAGTTGGCAGAGTGTGATTATGTGTATGTGTGGAACTACGGTAGCTGAATGAGATTGTGTGTGGGGTTGGGTCTCTAACTTTAATAGTGTTACTTTGGAATTACAAAACAGACATAGGCGCGCACACCCAGGTAGGCACTTTAACCCCTTAAAGGACCACTCTAGTGCCAGGAAAGCATACTCGTTTTCCTGGCACTAGAGTGCCCTGAGGGTGCCCCCACCCTCAGGGACCCCCTCCCGCCCGGCTCTGGAAAGGGGAAAGGGGTAAAAACTTACCTTTTTCCAGCGCTGGGCGGGGAGCTCTCCTCCTCCGTTCCTCCCCGTCGGCTGAATGCGCACGCGCGGCAAGAGCTGCGCGCGCATTCAGCCGGTCGCATAGGAAAGCATTCATAATGCTTTCCTATGGACGCTTGCGTGCTCTCACTGTGATTTTCACAGTGAGAATCACGCAAGCGCCTCTAGCGGCTGTCAGTGAGACAGCCACTAGAGGAAAAAGGGGAAGGCTTAACTAATTGATAAACATAGCAGTTTCTCTGAAACTGCTATGTTTATAAAAAAATTAGTTAACCCTAGCTGGACCTGGCACCCAGACCACTTCATTAAGCTGAAGTGGTCTGGGTGCCTAGAGTGGTCCTTTAAGACCGCAGCCAAATGTACAAGTTGTGATCCAAAAAAAAACGTAAACAAAACCTGGCATTTGCGCTATATGTCTGTCCAACCGTAATTCACCTCTTTCATATTAAATGCACCCACACTTATTATATATCATTTTATTCAGGGGAAACAGGGCTTTCATTTAACATCAAATATTTAGGTATGGAACATAACTTAATATGAATACAATATAAAAAAAAATGAGAGAAAATAAGATTTTTTTTAAATTTTCTTCGTTCTATGTGACATTTTAACTGTCAATGTCATAATACTGTTTGCTTTTACTGCAATAAAATACACATCTTTGTATTGAGCGATGTCTCACGTGTAAAACAGTACCCCCTATGTACAGGTTTTATGGTGTTTTGGGAAGTTACAGGGTCAAATAAAGCATGTTACACTTTTCAGTTTTTTCACATTGAAATTTGTCAGTTTGGTTACGTTGCCTTTGAGACTGTATGGTAGCCCAGGAATGAGAATTACCCCCATGATTGCATACCATTTGCAAAAGTAGACAACCCAAGGTATTGCAAATGGGGTATGTCCAGTCTTTTTTAGTAGCCACTTGGTCACAAACACTAGCCAAAGTTAACGTTAATATTTGTTTGTGTGTGAAAAATGCAAAAAACGCCAATTTTGGCCAGTGTTTGTGACTAAGTGGCTACTAAAAAAGACTGAACATACCCCATTTGCAATACCTTGGGTTGTCTACTTTTGCAAATGGTATGCCATTATGGAGGTAATTCTTATTTCTGGGCTACTATACGGTCTCAAAGCCAACGTAACCAATCTGGCGAATTTCATTGTGAAAAAACTGAAACGCAAGCCTTATGTTTGACTCTGTAACTTTTGAAAACACCCTAAAACCTGTACATGAGGGGTACTGTTATACTCAGGAGACTTTGCTGAACACATATATTTGTGTTTCAAAACAGTAAAAAGTATTACAGCAAAAATATCGTCAGTGTAAGTGCCGTTTGTGTGCGAAAAATGCAATAAATGTAACTTTCCCTGACGATATCATTGTTGTAATACATTTTACGGTTTTGAAACACAAATATTTGTGTTCAGCTATGTCTCCCGAGTAAAACAGTACCCCCCATGTACAGGTTTTATAGTGTCTTGGAAAGTTATAGGGTTAAATATAGTGCTAGCAAATTAAATTCCCTATACTTTCGGCCTGCGTGGTTAGGCAGGTCCCGCTAATTGTAATTAATTAGGATACCTAATTATGTAAAATTATTACATAAATATATATGTAAAATTATTATATATACACGTGTGTGGATATATATATGTATATAATTTTTTATTTATAAAAATTATTTTTATTTATATATAGGTATACATATAGTGATGTATACGTATATACTTAGGTATATACATATATATATTATTTCGTTCTACGTGTATTTTGATATCAATATATATATATTAATATCAAAATACAGTTAGAACGAAATTACACACATATATTTTAAATAATTTTTTTAACGTATTTATATTTTATTATAAAATATATATATAATTATAATTATGTATATATTTAATAAATATCCTTCTATGTGTATTTTGATATTTATATATATAAATATTAAAATACACTTAGTGTATGTGTAAATGTGTGTGTCTGTATATATATATATATATACTTAGATCATTTATATATATATATATATATATATATATATATATATATATATAAAATATATATATGATCTAAGTATATTTGATGTGTAACTGTAATTTATTTTATTTTGTAACATTAAGGGGTTAAGAGGGGAGCAGAGGGGCAGAGACAGTGTCAGCCAGTGATTTTACATGTCCCCCGACCGCGATCTGCAGATTGAAAATGCGGCCGGCTCCATGTGTCAGCCGATTTTAAAATCGGCTGACACATGGTAAATACCGATCGCAGTGACATCCTGTCACTGCGATCAGAAGCTGCAGACCGTGGTCCCCAGGCACAGGGGGGCTGCCTGGGGGGCCAGGCATGCCCCCCGACCGCGATCTGCAGCGGCCATGTGCCGCCGGCCACGTGGGGGGTAAGACCGCCCAGGACGTACTATGCCGTCCTGCGGCGTTTAGAGCCGCCCAAATAAGGACGGCATAGTATGTCCTGCGGTCTTAAGGGGTTAAAGCATTGTTCTTGCATATGCTCAGCAATAATATAGGAACATGCCGAATTACAGGCGCAGATCTCAGCAATCTGTACCTACCATGTATCTGTGTGATGAGTATGACTATCATTAAACAAAAAAAATATAAGACTTAAAAAGGGACACTATAGTAATCAGAACAACACTACCACCTATGAACATCTCTAGAGGCAGTCACTCAGACAGCCACTAGAGTTGCTTCCTGGGTCAGTGCTGCACGTTCAGTCTGTCCACGAACTGCATGGAGGTGCTGAACGTTCCTCATAGAGATGCACTGAGGAGATGCTAATTGGCGTAGTGCAGCATTTGCCGTGCATGCACAAAAGCCTCTAATGTTTTTTTTATGGGAAAAAACCTGTCCCCTTAACCCTGCAATGGTAATTATTGCAGTTTCTGAGAAACTGCCATCATATTGCAGGGTTAAGACAGCCATTAGAGGCATTTCCGGGTGGTTAGGCGACATCATCGTGCATGCACATTAGTGCCCATCAGTAGAGGGATGTCAGAGGGGGATAAGGCATGCAAAAACAAAAAAATTGATGAAAAAAAATAATAATTTACATGATGTATTGTACATTTTGTGACGTGTTTACGGGTTACATTTCATTAGTGCCCTGTGTTCCCCCATCGAAAGCAGGGAGAGACACAGGCTCCTAAGCAGGAACTTCCGCAAGTGCTCCTAACCTGAACCCTACAGTACATGTCTTAGCTCACTGGCTGAGATAGCTAACTGACCGCTCTTAGCCACTAAGCTAAACCCCTACATAGGAAAATATAGCTCTACAGCATTAGAAGTGGAGCATGAGTATGGAGTATCCTATTTAACCCCTTAAGGACACATGACATGTGTGACACGTCATGATTCCCTTTTATTCCAGAAGTTTGGTCCTTAAGGGGTTAAAAGGCACTTAATAAAAGTGCTGATTTATCATAAAAATCTGCACTTTTATTATTTTATAATGAAGCAGGCAAAGAGATTTCCTCCTTCCGTTGGCTACACTGAGCTAACAGTAGTGGCAGGCACACTCTACCTAAATGAACGCTATAGGGTCAGGAACACAAACGTGTTCAAATCACCTTCTAGCCCCCCTTATCACAGTAAATATAGTCAAATCTTACTTGTATTACAAGTCTGCAGCTTCAGCCTCCACCCCTGAACTGCCTGCTGACATCATCAGACGTGATTCTCTGAGCCAATCACAATGTTTTCACATAGGAGTGGCTGAGACTGTCAAGGAAGCAGATCAAGGGCAGAGTCAGCACAACCCAAACAGAGCCATGGCAAATCAGCATGTCCTCATAGAGATGTATTTAGTAAATACATCTCTATGAGGAAAGTTCAGTGTCTGCATGTAGAGGGTGGAGACACTGAATGGCAGTACTGCACACTGTGCATCACTGCCCCAGGAAGCACCTCTAGTATCCACCTGAGACGGGACCAGTGGAGTGATCACCAGGCTGTAATATAAGCACTGCATTTTCTCTGAAAAGACTGTTTACTGCAAAAAGCCTGAAGGGAATGATTCTACTCACCAAAACAAATACAATAAGCTGTAGTTGTTTTGGTGACTATAGTGTCCCTTTAATCACGTCTCCTCTGCTTTCCCCCTTCTCAAACCAGACCACCGTTCTCTCTGAATGTCATACAGAGTGAGCGCAAGCACGCACGAGGATGGGGGGGGGATATCTTCAGAGGCTACTCAATAAGAAGAAACTTAAAGTAGCTTCCAGGAAAAAAAGGGAGGATTTGCTAAGGCTGCAGTAAATTGGAACTGCAGCTTTTGAAAGCTATTTTAAGATATAACACACCCCTCCAATCAGGGCCGAATTTTCCTATAGGCTAACTAGGCTTCAGCCTGGGGCCTCAAGATCAAGAGGGGCCTACATTCAAATTGTTAGCAAAATTAAAATTACACTATTCTAAAAACAGTGAACACCAAAACACTGAACTGAAAATAAGAAGAAATTCTACGCATATGATATGACCAGTGCCATTGATGTGGAATTATTAAAAATCTTTATTGTACTTGTATTGAATTATTGTACTAACTCCATTTTAACTTTATACTGTGACTTCGTCCTCCATTTTGTCCTCCTAACCTGACTTCTTCAATCCTCCATTTTGTCCTCATGACTTAACTTGTTCATTTTAAAACTACATTACGTGACTGAACTTCTCAATCCAATTAATACAGTAGACAAAGACCGTGTTTCCTTCAAGGACAAGTACCAGGAGGTGCTGGCTACTCCTTAAGACTTGCCGGCTACTCCTTAAGAGCTTGTAAGATAGTACAGTTTGAAGGCCACAGAACACAGTAGTAATGAAATGTTCTATTCATAAGAGACCTTGCACCTGGACATAAAGCCTGATATCACTGACCGTGTAAAATGACGCTTAGGACCCCCTTGTCCCCCACCCGTGTCCAGAATAATCCCACCTCTGATGGGTGGGCACGGGACTAACCTCTTAATTTTACTAACCAATAGGTAAGACACTAACTCCGTCACTTAACAATTAATCCAATTGATGATGTTTATTTGCTGATATTCTAATAATCAATGATGACGCAAAATGCCTCTTAAAAGGGCCTGCGCGCCCGCTTTTACTTCACTTGCCAATAAACTTTCTCGAAGTTATTTTAACCTGAACCTCGTGTGTCAGACTTAATTACTTCAGCGTATATACGCAATTTAATTTTATTGATTTGGACAGGAACAGATAGACTTTGAACATTTTGGTTTACTTTCAAAAAGTACCATAACACCATACTAAGGGGGGGGGGGGTGTCAATCCGGGTGCCATTTACTAGGGGGGTGACCGGGGCAGACTGCAATACCCCTCCTGCCGCGATCGCCGAGACCGGTGGTCTGCAGCTCCGCAATGTGCAGAGCTGCAGACCATGGATCTCGCGTGCACTGCCTAATCAGAGCGTTGCCGCGGGTTACCACGGCAACGCTCTGATTGGGTCTCGCAAGATCCATGGTCTGCAGCTCTGCGGAGCTGCAGACCGGAAATGAGGGCCACCGGACCACCAGGCAGCCCCCACTGGACCACCAGGGATTTAAGGAAAGTTTTTTAGTCACCCCCCCTCTCCTCAGTCACCCCCCTCCCTCACACAATCACCCCCCCTCATCACCCTCTCCCTCTCACAATCATCCCCCCTCCTCCTCCTCCTCCTCATCACCCCCCCTCCTCCTCATCTCGACTTTTTTTTTATTTATTATAAAGGTTAGTACCAATCACAACATGTTTCATTTAACATATTGATATATATCACAGTAATGATGTATTTTATTTTCTCTCATGTAATTTACAAACTTAAAAATGGGAGGTGAAAGGGCCTCATAAGTGGAATAGCCTAGGGCCTCTTCATCTAAATCCGGCCCTGCCTCCAATGTATACATGTATTCATGGGGGTATATCAACTAAATAGTTGTTTTTAAAAGATTTTAATTGTGGAGTAGTCCTTTAAGGCTGGCAAAGCATTTTGGAAGTTGTAGCTCTTCAGCAGCAAGGAATCTACTTCTGGACACATCTTATATGTATGTTTGTGCAGTTTCGTATTGTGCTCAGACACTCAAGCAATGTTTACATTATAAAGATGATAAATGTGTCATAAAACATAGTGTGTAAATGCCTGCATACAGTGTCCTTTTAAATGTCAGAAATTCTTATATTAAAAAGGTAAATTATAGGGTGAATAATGTGACAAAAATAAAGTTAATTTAGGGGCGGAGCCTGACCACGGAGCCACAAGGACGTTCATCTCGGCGGCTCCTGCTGAGCTGGGCACTCAAGGCTGAGCTGGGCACTCAAGGCTGAATTACGCTGCCACACCGGCGCCTAATCAAGGCTAAAGGGCCGCTACGTGAGAGAGGGCACCGAGACAAACTGACCGACACCTCACAAGCGACAAACGGAGCCCAAATCACGATGCGGCCTACCAGCATGGCGGACAATGGGGAGACGGCCGCTCCCTGGAGCCGACACCAAGCCGGGCGCTCGGAGGTGAGCTCTAGTACACTGCCGACTAGGAGCAGACTTTATACACAAGGCAGATGGAAGCCCAGCCAGGGAATCGGCTAACTATTTAACAGTGGGTGCTGGCTGCCAGCCAACATCAGCCTCTGGACAGGGACTCTATCCTAAGCTGCTGATAACCCAACGGCACAAGAACAACAAAATTTCACAAAGGTGAACGCTGTTATTACACTGCTATAATGTTAGACCGGCTACATCCCTTCAATTTATCTTATAGATTAAGCTCAGACAGGTGACCCTAGCTTGTCCCGTAGCGCTTGATTGCTACAACCCTGTCTAGACACACACACACAGCACTTCCCGCTCAGGGAAAGCGTAAGCCTAAAAATCATTAACATATTATGTTTGACACTGCTCTTTCATTGCTTTTTGTCTCCTGGTCTTAAGTCCTAGCGCCCTACTGAGAGATACTTACACTCTTTGAGCCTAAGCTCAAGACACTTAACCGTTACACAATCTACATGCTAGACATGTACCGCTGTAACTCATAGCACCGCAGTTACTCTTCACTAAAGTCCAGCCTGCTGCTGCCCATTTAGGTTCAGTCTAACACAGGGCACACACTCACGCCTTACTAATATGTCTCACGAATGCTGAGATTTTTTTTTACTTGTGGTGTATTTCAATCTATTTCTTTTGCTATAATTTACTTTCAGTCTAGACAGTACATCCTATGGTAAATATGCAATATATGCGCAATCTAGACATATATTTCCAGCTCATAAGATAATCCTCTACTGTTTAAAAAAAAAAAAAAGAAAAGAAAATGTGCACTGTACATAAAGCCACACTGTTGTTCACTATTGTTTATTGATAAGATTGCACCAGCTATTGTGGCTGTGCAACTCTGTTTGTCAATCCATGCACGACATTGTTATGGACAAAATACAAAAATGTATTTTTTACTATTGTGCACAATTAAAAAAATAAATAAAAAATAAAATTAATTTAATGATGCACATACATTTGTGTGCAGCTACAGGCAGACCCCTCACTCACCAAAAAAAAAAAAAAAAACACTATCAGAAACTAGGCTGATGCTATTGGCAGGGCTCCAGTGCACATTGTTTTAAAAAATTGTTACTGGACAGATCTGAAAGGCTTTTCTATACATATAGCTGAAGTTCTAAACCACTGAACACCATCAACTTTGCCATTATGTAAAGTTGTTATGGTGCATAAACAGCCCCTTTAAGATCCAGTAAAACAAATTTCACTAAGTTTTCGATTTTAAAATAATAAATGAGTACTGACCAATAATAGTGCAATGTAGTCCATAGATACACAAGAATGACATTATCACTGCTCAAACCACTAACATGCAGTGGGTACTGAAGGATTACACCAAACACCAAGATCCCTTCAGGGTTTTAAAGTTGTCATGGTGCAAGAATCTTGTACATGTTGCATTTCAGTAGGCATACCTGTACATAATTGGATATTTTTTTATTACTGCCGGAGGTGCAAGTCCACCATCAGTAACCTATATTAGCTAGCAAGGGAGAAAAGTGCAAGCTAGGCTGGGTAATGTTACAGGTACACCCCACTGCCCAAATACAAAATAATGTAGAAATCACTGTTAAGTAGATATACCCCAAAATGACGACTAGCATGCATTTAATTATGTATTGTTTCAGGTTTTGCAAGCTAAAACCAACTTACAAAACGTGCAGTTCTCTTGTCTGCTCCCTTTGCAAGTTTTCCCCTTCTAACCCTGCCCAGACTTTATGTGGCTGTCCAATCACAGACTTCCCAATGCAGCTCAATGAGATGTCTTTGTAAATCAGGTGACCTGGGCAATTGCTACCTCTTGAGGTCAGCTGCATTGAGCTAACAAAACCAGAAAGTAACAATTACCTATTGTCTGCTAGAAAGCCAAGGGAGTGTAACCAGGTTAATTTATAAAAGTGTCAATTTCTATTAAAGGAACACTATAGTCACCTAAATTACTAAATAAAGCAGTTTTGGTGTATAAATCATTCCCCTGCAATTTCACTGCTCAATTCACTGTCATTTAGGAGTTAAATCACTTTGTTTCTGTTTATGCAGCCCTAGCCACACCTCCCCTGCCTATGATTGACAGAGCCTGCATGAAACAAAAAAAAAAAACTGGTTTCACTTTCAAACAGATGTAATTTACCTTAAATAATTGTATCTCAATCTCTAAATTGAACTTTAATCACATACAAGAGGCTCTTGCAAGGTCTAGCAAGCTATTAACATAGCAGGGGATAGGAAAATCTTAATTAAACAGAACTTGCAATAAAGAAAGCCTAAATAGGGCTCTCTTTACAGGAAGTGTTTATGGAAGGCTGTGAAAGTCACATGCAGGGAGGTGTGACTAGGGTTCATAAACAAAGGGATTTAACTCCTAAATGGCAGAGGATTGAGCAGTGAGGCTGCAGGGGCATGTTCTATACACCAAAACTGCTTCATTAAGCTAAAGTTGTTCAGGTGACTATAATGTCCCTTTAAAATTCTGCTTCGGCTTCTGTAGCTCTGTAGAATCTGGATGTAGGTTCAACCCGCATGACAAGTGACTCTGCACTTTTAGATACCTTAGGTAAAAGGGAATCTGTTACAAGATTGTACTCCTGGAATCATAATCACTACAGTGGGATGTAATAGTTTTGATGCTTGAAGTAAGCCTTTAAACGAAAACTGCCATTTAGAGTTATCTTGGGTCAGAATCAGTCATTATCTGACCCAAGATCCTGGCTGCTATGCGCTCACAACAGAGCAACTTTCCCAGCAGTCTTCACTTCTTCCCTCCCCTCTACACTCCACCTTTTCTCAGAAGAACGATAAAACACAAGAAATGTGGATGATAGCCAAGCAATGGCTAAAATGCTACAAAATACAAATTCAAATTTTACGTACGTAGGTCAAATTCTAAAATTTGGTCTCCAATATGTTTCAGTGGTTCAACAGCTAAACCGTAGATATCCAGATCCATGCAACTGCTCAAAATAATTTAGCTGTTGCAGAATCTATTCCTTTCCCAGAGAAATAAAGATCCTTTCACAATATGAAGAATTGGAGAAAGAAAAAAAAAAAAAAAAAAGTTATTTTTTTTTTTAAAAAAGAAATTTTAGCTTAATGTGTAAGAACAGATTTCAAGCCAATCTTAGAGTTGAAAAGTTGTTGCCAAATACATAAAATGAGTTAAAGTAAAGCTTCAAATCTTTAAAGCGCTTCAGTTTAGGAAGTTAAAGAATGTCTGTAACGGATCCCTTATACTCCAGCTGAGTATATCCGTGCAGAATCTACGGAGTGCAGTAGTGATTATAGCTCCCAAGTCCCCAAACATGAGCCTAGACTTCATGAAGGGTAAAACAAATCTGTTTAATCCAGGCACAATGGCCTGCTTATATACAGTACAGGACACAGAAAACACGCCCCTCTCACTCCCATAAACACACCCACAAAATGTCCCCAAAACACCATGTCACCATAACTAAGCAAAAATGACAACATAAAAAAAACACCCGAAAATACATATTTAACATAATGGAATCTCCCTAGTCTATACATCCCTGGATAGCCTGGATCTGAGCGCCCAAGCTGTCCAAATAGCGCTCAGATCCCATGAACACAGTCGAAACACCACTGAGGTGAAGTTTTGACCGACCACTCACGAGGATCCTGCCCAAAATAGTTCTACAGTTTTAGAGATGGCAATTGGTCATGTTCGGGAGTTCCAAAACACGCGAAAGGGTGAACTGTTCCTCCTGGCTCAGTGGTAGCGTTTGTTCGTGAGGTCCGTACGAAGAGCGCTCTCCTGGCTTGCCGTGAACAGAAGCAGGCGTTTGCACAGTTTTACCGTTGTTCGCGCCGTTGAGTGCCTGCTTCAAAATTCCAGACACCCAAAGACCAAGTCCCGCTGCCTGCTTTCGTGCAACAAGATGGCCACCGTTTTCTCCACCCCGTGTGATTCGGTTATACGAACGGCGGCCACACAGAGAGAGCACTTAGTTTTTCTTTGTGCTTAATGAACCAGGGGGTGGTCGGTGTTCGGCAATTTAAAGTATAAAGCAAAGTTTAGACGTATTCCTGAACTGTGGAGGAGAATAGTCCTTGGGAAGGCAAAATTAGGGTTTTTGTCACAATGTCCCTCCACTCTTTATGTAAAAACCATGTTGATTTCAAGACAAATTTACACTTTCATAATGCGGTTAGCTGCTAGCTGCACGCTCCTCCTGGATGTCAATTGGACAGCCAAGAATGGTGCTCTTTCGGCTAGCATTTTACCCAAACACAAAGCGAAAGACAACACTTCACTATGAGAAGCATTGCCGGTAAAGCACAGCGTCTCCATTCTTCTCTAAGAAAAGCACGGGATTGGCTGGAAGTTCATAACTCTAGAGGTAGGTAACTCTTTAAAGGGACACTCCAGGCACCCAGACCACTTCTGCCCATTGGACTGGTCTCGGTGCCAACTCTCATCACCCTTAACCCTGCAAGTGTAATTATTGAAGTTTTTATAAACTGCAATAATTACCCTGCAGGGTTAAGTCCTCCTCTAGCGGCTGTCTACCAGACAGCCACTAGAGGGACTTCCGTGTTCTTAGAACACGAAAAGTGTTTTAAGCGACGCTGGACGTCTTAACGCCATTCGGTCTCCCCAGCCAGCTGATGTCAGCGGGAGAGTAGAGTAAACAGAGCCTGAACCAGCGCCGATGGACATCGGGGCTGGACTCCGGTAAGTCACTGAAGGGGTTTTAACCCCTTCAGCAACTTAGGATGGGGGTGAGAGGGAGAGGGGCACTCCAGGGTCCTGCAGTGCCAGGAAAACTAATATGTTTTCCTGGCACTGGAGATTCCCTTTAAAATTAAGACAAAAAAGGGTAAGAGCAGCCTAGTAAACCCCACAACACTCAGGCATTAAAATTCAAATTAATTATAACAGTAGATTGTTTCTTTAAAGCAGGACTGTCACCGTCTGGTAATTTTGCAGAATTCGCCTGGTAGGGGCAGGTAAAAGTGAGATTTACTTACATGTACTTGTTTCTTAAAGACAGCGCCATCCTCCTCTGTCTGCTCCGCTTTAGAGCTAGGAGCTGACATCACTGCTGTACGCTAGCACGTGCGCAAGACTACAACATTGAGGTCTATGGAGAATCCTGGGAGATCCTCCGAACCATCAATGTTTTTATTTAGAGTGAATTCCAGATGTTGGGTAAAACACCCTAACTAAAAACCACAGACAGGCAGAATTGTTTGAATTCCTGACAGCTCACACTTTAGTGAATAACCTACTGGTTAGAAAAAAAGTTGCAATTATCGCCCAATAAATGGTATAAGTTCATTTACTGCTCATACTGTGACAGAGAGACATTATTACCGGGCCACCAGCCACCCTACCTGCGGGCACTGACTGGCAGGTAGCTTCCCGAGGAGCTGCAACCCGTGAGTCTCAAGGTTCTCCATAGCTGGAGCTACTGCTCATATCACATGACCATAGGGTAGCTTTCACTTCCCCTCCTATCAGCCATTAGGAAGCCAGCTTCTGCATGGACATAGAGCGCTAAGCACCTCCCGCAGCCCACTGTTCCTGACAAATGCGTCTCCGAAGCCTTTGATAGCGTTTGCTGATGTACGGCCATTTTGCCGAAGACATAGAATTCCTGAGTTCTACACAGCAGTCGCCAGCAAAATGGGTCCTATCATTGGAGACGCAGCAATAGAACACGCCTCTAGGCGGTAGAACGTTGGAAACATCACAGCATAAAGTCACATGACCAAGTTAAATGTCACATGACCATATTGCTATAATTAGCCAGCAAGGGAATGCAGTTTGCTATTAGGTATATATGTAAACAGCTGTGTCAGCTACTACGTGACACTCCTCTTATTGCGCCTTTAATTGTAGATGCTTATAAAAATGTAAAGTTACTCTAATTTTATTTCTTTATTTTACCTATCTTAAAATAAATATTGCTTGCAAAAGAGGTATTTAAATGCATAAATGGCACTAGTGCCCTATTAATTGGGAAAGCTTATAAAAGAAAATAAGACATGGGTTTGCCTTCAAAATGTGACTCGAGGTTGGCAAGACTGTAAAATGATTTGAATTATCCAAAATAAAACACACTCAAAGCACCAGATTCATCAGGGCTTAACGTGCAAGTCCTCTATAGCTGCAATCCATGGTTTGAAAGTGTTAGGAAGTATAAAACTAACATTGGCCTTTCTATGCAAAGTACAAATTGCAAGGGGAAAAAATCATACTGTATAAATACCAATATCATTTTGATTAAACTTTTAACAGCAGTATATATTAGTCTATTTTAGCTTATATTTCAGAGTTACAATAATATATTGTAAAATGCAAAGTAGTCTGTGTGGGATTCTCCTGCATTGCAGTGTTTCTCATTCCACAATGCAATGCCATTATTGTTTTGCATTGCTTTCCTCATTGTTCACCATGTATATTTTATGTATTTGCTTAAATATACCATTGCCCACCACAGACCGTTATCCACTCTTTGCTCCCCACCACTGGCCTGGCCATTTAAAACTAATATCAATAATGCACTCACTAGTATAAATTCTGCATTATCAATGTGACTGAAGAGAGGATGTCACCTGGGTTCCTTGAAAAAAAAAATATATATTTTTTATGTTGCTTTTTTTTGTGTGTGTGTGTGTTTTGTTTTTTTTTCAAAACACTTTCAAAATGTGTACCAAAGAAAGTTGAGCAGCGAGACTTTATTTGAATGATATATACACAAAAACTACTTTATTAAGCTAGTTGTTTTGATGACTATAGTGTCCTTTTAATGTAACGGGTCTAATAAAGAGAATAGTAGTTTGACTATAATTTCAGTTTTTTAGGTTTCATAAACATCAGCTTATCCCAAACAAGTTTCTGCTACCTTGTGCCTTTACAGAGTGACTCTATACCGTTTGCATATCAAACTGGTCCAACCCACCTGCACAGTATGTCCGCTTTAAAGGCATGATCATTTCACAATGGTTCAAAATGGCAGTTCACATAACCAGGATGATCTTTACAAAAGAAAAACTAATTTACTACACACTACTTTATGCTATGCAAGTAAAAAAAATTTTTTAAAAAATTATTAGCATTTACTATTATAAGTAATTGGAATATATTCACAAAAAATGTTTTCCCAGCTAGGCTCTTTTGGCCTGAAATTTGAATTCCCTCAACTAACAGTGAGTGTATGTATTGGGTAGTGTGATGGAGTATACATACCTTCATACAGAAGAAATGTTGATAATAAGCTTGTAACAATACTAAATCTAATGCTCGATCATTGTGGCATTTGGATATCTGCAACGCAATGTATAATATTTCTATGTAATAAAAAGTAGGCATATAAAAATTAAACTACACTTGCAAGTGCATTGTGACACATTCTTGCCACCTCCCCCTGTAGTTTTATTGGTCATATACTATTATTAACCTCTTTCATAATTTGATGTTAGTTTGGTAGAGAGACACCTGACTTTAATAAGATGCTCTTTAATTACACACATAGGATAAAAAAAATAAAAAAAAAACACACCTAATGTAGGCTATAAATATTCTACACTGTGCATACACAATGATTTAATCATATCCGCAGTACATGCTTCAGCATAGCAGGATTCTGATAAAGCTTTTTTGAGATCTGAAAATTCTGCGTTGCAGTGTTCACACAATGACCACTGAGTGGTGATATAGGACAACGTTTTTAGTAATACTTTATCTTTACGTGTATTTCTCTATCTCATAATGGTCTCAATCACAATCCATGGATTGATAACGATATATTTTAACAGCTGCCTATGAGTCATTAACAGTGTCATCGGTGTCACAATCACACATTTCTGATGTTTTTCAACAACACTTTTGGCATTTTCAGTTTGGATAAAAATGATCAAATAAATAGACTTGTGCATGGCAGAAATTTTGGGTTCGGCTCAATTACTTCGTCAATAGCCGTCCAGGTTGCGGTTCAGTCCAAATGTCGTCCATGCAAAAATATTTGAGAAAACTATTTACAGAAACCAACATAATGAGAAATTGGGCCAATTAGTGTACTGAACATTATGAATAGTATGTGTAGATTTTTCAGTACACCGATAGGCACATTTTTGCACCATTTAGTTCACATATCAAGTGATAAAAAGTAACCAATAGAGAAAATAATAGGAGGAGCAGTAAAAAATAATCTATATTCATATATATTAAATGTTTATTAAATACATAAATATATACATATATATCTTTTTACTTCTCCTTTTTCCTCTATTAGTCACTTCTTACTTGATATGTGAATAAAATCAAGATTTAGTGGCTTTCCCCATCAAACCTCTGTTTTCATATTTTAAATTACCTTTTATTTACGTGAATTATTAGTAAGTCATTTAAACATTTCTCACAACAGCCCCATCAGTGACCAGACCTCCTTCACATCCATAAAATGAAAGTGTCCATCTTTGTCCAGTTGGAATACTGGGAGATAATATGATCATCAAAGCATATTAATACATATTCCAAACAGCATTGTAACAGAAAAAAAAAAAAACCTTTTGCATCTGAAAGAATTGTCATATCTCCTACCCACGGGGTAAAGCTCAGGAGTGGCATTTATAAGCAAGTTCTCATGTAAGATATTGTACTGTGTACAAAATACATGTGCATGCCCGATAGCTATTTCTCACCCATATAAGCAACACAAAATACTGCAACACTAACCTTTACTGGGAAATTGGAGAATAGTTACATCTCAAGTAAACTCAAGAAATTACACCGACCCCAAACAAACATTGCACATTCTTTAAACCTCTCACCATTGTCTTGAAAGCAACCTACTACAGCATACCATAACACAGGAATAGAGGAAATATGCGTATTTAAAGTAACACAGCAGGTACCAACACAAAAATACATCAAGTGAAAATATAACTTCACACATAACTTAACAAACAAAACATTAACAAAGATAAGCACTGGATATTTTTTATATTTACTCCCCAAAGTGTTCCTGACAGCCGCTAGAGGCACGTCTGCGACGCTGGATGCAAAATTCACATTCAGCATGCAGAACGTCCACAGGAAAGCATTCGGGAGCTGACGTCGGCGGGGGAGGAGAGGTCACCAGCGTAGAGGGAGCCCGACGCTGGATAACGTAAGTAGCTGAAGGGGTTTTAACCCCTTCAGTGCCAAGGGAGGGTGGGGGGTCCTAAGGGTGCTACAGTGTCAGGAAAACAAGTTAGGAAACATGCAAACATGCATTCCTCACCCTATTGTGTTAAAACCACCATCTAGCCCCCCTGTTCCCATCTTGCCTCCCATAGTATAGTAAAAATCTTACTTGTATTCAAGTCTGCAGTTGCTGCGTCTGCCTTAGAGTATACCTGTTACACTTGGGTTTAGGCATTGAACAGCTCAGGTCAGTATACCTTTTACAATGGAAATAAAAAAGAGAAGTAGATGGCGCTTACACAGTAAAATCAAAACACAGTACTGGAGTGGAAAAAGGTGTTCCCCAACACCCTAAAATCAAAGTAATAAAATAGAGTATTTAAAAGCAACAAGTGCCAAATACACACACCACTCCCTGTGTATAAAATAAGAAATAATGATACTTATATATATACAGGTACATATGGGAGATGTTCCATGTAGTAAAATCCTATAAAGACAAAAGATACATAGTATAGACTGTATATACAAAAAGAAATATATGAAAGTGATAGAATACACTCACGGATTCCAGAGCCGTGCCAGGCTCTGTATATAGTGCCCAAGGGTGCCTTAAAAGGCTATATGGAGAATCTTGGATGATGTCCCCCAGAAGCAGGAAAAAGCAGCAAGTGATGATAAAAAAATATTACATTTATTGTAAATAAAAGTTTAAAAGTAACTGTGCAGGTCCCATATGGTGACACACAAAATCACAGTCATGCAGACGCGTTTCAACTCAGTCCGAGTTTTCATCAGTGCATAAAACATCCAGCTGCTGTTCCGTTTTAAATTCTCTGCTTTTCTGATTGCCGGTCACGTGGGCGGAAGTTCGGGTGGCCGGCGTCTGACGTCACTTCCGGTATTTCGGCGCTCGTTTTCCGGCTTAATTCTGTTCAATGCATTTGCCCAATTGAAGCTGGAAACTCCACTTTTTGTATATACAGTCTATACTATGTATCTTTTGTCTTTATAGGATTTTACTACATGGAACATCTCCCATATGTACCTGTATATATATAAGTATCATTATTTCTTATTTTATACACAGGGAGTGGTGTGTGTATTTGGCACTTGTTGCTTTTAAATACTCTATTTTATTACAGTATACCTTTTACGCTTGGGTTTAGGCATTGAGCACTTTACTTGCCTAGATTCTGTGGTTAGGTGATTACGTTGCATGTTTGCACTTTACTATTTCTATGTGTGTACTTATACATTGTGTGAATAAATATCTTTTGTGCAATACTTTTTTGATGTGCTATGGGTTTATTTATTTCTGCCCCTGACCTGCCTGCTGTCTGTTGACATCATCAGAAGTGGTGTTCTGAGTCTTAGGATTGGCTGAGACTGTCAAGGAGGCAGATCAGGGGCAGAGCCAGCACAAGTCACAGACCTGGCCAATCAGCATCTCCTCATAGAAATGAATTGAATCAATGCATCCCATTGTACAGCGCTACGGAATTTGCTGGCGCTATATAAATAATACAATAATAATAATAATGCATCTCTATGAGGACAGTTCAGTGTCTGCATGCAGAGGGTGGAGACACTGAATGGCAGTGCTGCACACTAAGCAGCACAGCCCCAGAAAGCACCTCTAGTCGCCATCTGAGGAGTGGCCAGTGGAGTTATCACTAGGCTGTAATGTAAACACTGCATTTTCTCTGAAAAGACAGTGTTTACAGCAAAAAGCTTGAAGTTAATGATTCTACTCAGCAGAACAAATACAATACGCTGTAGTTGTGCTGTCGACTGTAGTGTCCCTTTAAATTCTTTTGTGCCTTGGATCCTTTTCTTTCCTTTGAAATGTACACACACAGGGGCGGACTGACAGGTCGGGCAGATCGGTCATGGACCGAGGGCCCGGCAGCACAGTCATGCTCTGGCTGAGGAGATCTCTGATCTCCTCAGCCAGAACAACATGATTTCCCCGTTATTCCAGTGAGATGCTGCAGGACCCCTGCAGCATATCACTCTGTAGTTAACCCCCTTCCTCCCTCACCCGTTTCCCCTCTCTAAGGGAGACCTGGGCAGTGAATATTCAGTTCTTGCTGCCAGGTCTCCAGCCGCGGTGCTGTGTGAGACTAGGAAGTGACATCACTTCCTGCCCTGCCTGAAGAGCACCTGGACGATGAGGAGCTGCAGCAGCCTGGCAGACAGCTCAGGTAAGCTAATTTTCATTCAGCTCAGCACCCCCTGTCTCCCAGTACCCACCTCTGCTCCCCTGTACCCACCTCAGCCCCTCTGTACCCACCTCTGCTCCTACCTCAGCCCCCCTGTAACCACCTCAGTGCCCACATCAGGCCCCCTGTACCCACCTCAGCCCCCAGTACCCACCCCAGCACCCACCTCTGCTCCCAGTACCCACCTCTGCTCCCACCTCAGCCCCATGTACCCACCTCTGCCCCCAGTACCCACCTCAGCCCCCCTGTACCCACCTCAGCCCCCAATACCCACCTCTGCTCCCACCTCAGCCCCCCAGTACTCACCTCAGCCCCCCATTACCCACCTCGGCCCCCAGTACCCACCTCGGATCCCACCTCAGCCCCCCTGTACCCACCTCTGCTCCCTCCTCAGTGCCCACATCAGCCCCCCTGTACCCAGCTCAGCCCTCAGTACCCACCTCTGTGCCCACATCAGTCCCCCTGTACCCACCTCAGCCCCAAGTACCCACCTCTGCTCCCACCTCAGCCCCCTACCCACCTCAGCCCCCCTGTACCCACCTCAGCCCCTGTACCCACATCAGCCCCCCTGTACCCACCTCTGCTCCTACCTCAGCCCCCAGTGCCCACCTCTGCTCCCACCTCAGCCCCCCTGCTCCTACCTCAGCCCCCTGTACCCATCTCTGCTCCCACCTCTGCCCCTCATCACCCACCTCTGCCCCTCATCACACACCGCAACCCCCTTTACCCACCTCAGCCACCCTTTATCCACCTCAGCCCCCAGTACCCACTTCTGCTCCCACCTCAGCCCCCAGTACCCACCTCTGCTCCCACCTCAGCCCCCCTGTACCCACCTTAGCCCCCAATACCCACCTCTGCTCCCACCTCAGCCCCCAAGTACCCACCTAAGCTCCTCCTCCACACACCACATCTCCCCTTGCACCCACCTCAGGCCCCCTGTACTAACCACAGCTCCCCCTGCACCTGCCTCAGTTCCCCTGCACCTACCTCAGCCACCATTCCTCCTTACACTCATCCCAGGATCTACCTATCCCTGTACCCACCTAATCCCCTATGCACCAACCACAGACCCTATGCCACCTCCACCTACCATAGCTCCTATGCCTTCCAGTACCCACCACAGCCACTATGTCCTTCCCTGTGCCCACTACAGCCTCTATGTCCCATCCTGTGCCCACAACAGCCCCCACCTCAGCTCTTCCTTTACCCACCTTAGCCTCCTGTCTCCCTGCACCAACCACAGCTCCCCCTGCACCCACCTCAGCCCCGTCTGCATCCACCACAGCTTTTCCTGCACCCACCTCAGCCCCCCTGCACTCAGCCACCATTCCTCCCAACACTCACCCCAGGATCTACCTATCCATGTTTCCACCCAAGCCCCTATGTTCCCACCACATCCCTTATGCCACCTCCAACTACCATAGCCCCTATCCCTTTCAGTACCCACCACAGCCCCTATGTCCCCTCCTGCGCTCACCACAACATCTATGTCCCACCTCATACTCTGTCCAGCCCCACCCCCACTTCAGTCCCCGTGCCTCCTGGCGCCCACCTCAGTCCCCGCGCCTCACAGTGCACACCACAGCCCCTGTGCCTCCCTGCACCTATTTAAGCATTTATCCCCCTACACACACACTACAGCCACTATCCAACTTATACACAGTAGAGCCTCTATTATCCAAACACGCACACACACTACAGCCCCAGTAACCACCAGATGCCTACTACAGATTCTATCCCACACACACTGCAACACAGCCAGCCCATTCTACTCACATAATGCACTGCAAATAGCCCCATTCACACACGCAAAAACCCACACGGAGCCTCACTGTATAGACACACCACAAGCAGCATCCTCACACATACAAAATTACATGCAGCCTCCCTTCACATACACATCACAAACAGCATACCCACCATTGCAATACTGCACACAGCCTCCACACATACAACTTTTACAATCACTTATATAGCGACAACATATTCTGCAGCGCTGTACAATAGGTAAAACAAGAGAAAGGATTAATCTAACACAACACTTTGACATACAGGAACACAACATCACTAGCCACATCCCCACACACGCAACCCCACAAGTAGACTCCAGACACATGTGGCTAGTTGTAAGGTTGTACATGTGGGGGGTGCTGCTTGTGACGGCCTAAGCAAAATCAGTGGAAGTGTGTAATTCAATTTGCTTTATTTTAATTGCTGGGGAGGCACGCCAGCAAGGGTTACTCCATCTAAAAACAGTGTTTATTAAAACACTCGTTTTGTTGGATTAACCCCTTAAAAGTAAATCTGGTCATTTTGGGGGGCACTCAGGGATGTGGGAGTCAGGGATGTGTGGCTCTCACACATCCATTCTGTGTGCTTGGCAGCCTACACATAATATATGTGTAAAAGCAGCAGAAAGAAGGGGGAGAAGAATAGCAGGGGACCAGAAAACCTTGTACCAGGACCATGAGGACGGGCCCTTGATCACCCACTGCCCGAGGGCCCTGTGAGGTGTCAGTCCGCCCCTGTACACACATTTTTTCTTCCAAATAGATAAAGCATAGATAGTTGCCAGATTATTGGGCAGCTATTTGTACTGCAACCTTTTACATTTCTCCCTCAATACAATTAAATACTTTGTAAACTATTGCCTGCTTCTTCTAAAACTATATCCCATTCTCTCACCAATTAAATATTCACTTGTATCTTTGACCTCTCTCCTGCTTCCATCTGTCGTGAATAGTAAAACTCTAAAGGAAGCAATTGATCCAAGGGAATAGTACTGGACCATGTCACCAGTTGCAGGATAAACCAATACTTATGCACACAGCCCAAGGCAATGTTGCTAAGGGAAGAAAGTTGGGAGTAGAACAGAGTGAGCAAGCCAAGAGAGTCAGTTTGAGCTGTCCTCACAATCACATCTCCAGCTCACCCTGGAACATTTCATGAGATTTTATTCCAGAATGATGTCAAAAGAGCAGGCCTAAAAAATATCACTCCTGATTGCCAAACTGATTGATAAAAGGAAAGCTTTGAAGCAGCTGTTACCGTTTGTTTGCTCCGCAAAACTACACTAGTGCCTTCACTGTTCCGCTGTTGTGTTTCACTGTTGAAAGAGTTGCTGGCTAAGGCTGTATGCCAATATGAGTCAAGAAATGCATTTTACAACAGATTTTATGGAATGCTTCTAATGGGCACACTGAGTCACAGATAGAATGATGCCTGTCTTTCTTGCGTATCAAGGTCTTGAATGAGCAATAAAGTATTAATTATTTGCTGGTACATAGAAGGATGGTGACACAATAGGTAGATCTGAAAATTTGCTTTTGGAACCTTATAAATAATAATTCTCAGTTGATGCTTACCTCAATTGAGTGTTCCAATGATTTAAGGGGTGCAGGCACTCAGATACAATATTTGGAAGGGCAAACTTGACAAGGGTGTAGGAGGTGCAGCAGAAGAGGAGCATGATGGTTAAGGGATAAGTGTATGAGAAGTCAAATAGCTTTGTAACCTGCAGCGGTAGGTGCACAACACTGATGAGTAAGTGGAGAAGCAGATTTTTGGGTAAAGTCTTTTGACAGTTTGTTTGGTAGGACCCACTGAACCTCCCTTCAGAAAGGAGAGTAGCTTTCAAAAAATCTCTTTGCCCCTCCACTATTAATCCTCTGTGCTACTGGGATGTCAAGGAGAGTATGTGACCTCCCCTGTGTGTGGATGACCAGTGATATATGTTGAGTTCTGACTGACTTTATCACTATATAAAACTAGAACCATCGGGGACTCATTGCCCTTTCATGGTTCTAGTAATGTTTACATGTGTATTGTTGTCTCTGAAATTCCAACCCAGTCAAAAGATATACTGAGATAAAGTAGGAATTTCGTTATCTCCGAATTTTTCCCCTCCTCGACAAAAAGGCAGAGCTATCTTTTGTCAAGATTGTCTAGTCACCTAGTCTTCACCAGTGACTGTACAGGGAAAAAAAAGCTTACTATTGAGGATCCCGCGGTCTCACGGGATCCTTCATAGACATCAAGCTGTACATCGCTGACATCTGCTCCTGCCAGCCTGACGAGGTGGGCAACAGAAATTCATTGAATTCAATGCTTATTGGTGCATTTGTGACACTTGTGACAATGAAGAAGGTGAAAAGAAGAGACATGGAAGAGATCAAGGAGAACTTGGCCAGGTAGGTTTTATGCTCTCTTTATACACTTTTCACAAGAAGAATTGGGTGGGTGGATACATAGGGAGGATTAGCACCTAAATGGCAGAGCAAGGTAAATGCTGAGAATGCACCATGGGCATCAATGTAGCTCAACGAGAAGCACTGGTTTGGCTGAGATTATAGATTATTGATCACTCAGCTATAGTGGCAAGACAGGGAAAGGGCTGGATTAGAAGTCAGTTTAACTTTTTAAGTGGCTGCTTCTTCTTTTTCCCGTTTTCAACCTACCATCTTTCTCTTGCTTAACCTCGTCCATGCACACATATGTGTGGTAGTAGGTAATGCTTTATTGCACTGTGTGCTGCTGCACTGCACCATGCTTAGATATACTGCACATTACACAATCTACCTCATCAACACACATACAGATATTTATTGCACTTCATCAAATTTACCATGCTTTTGCCTTTACTAAATAATTTGCTAATCAGGGGAAATCTATACACCCTGTTCCAAATTATTATGCAAATTCTGTTTAAGTGTCACAAAGATTAAATATTTTGTTTTTCAGTTTAACTCATTGATGGCATTGTGTCTCAGGACTCTTTTGATCATTGAAAACAATCTCGGACACCTGTGATAATTAGATTGCCAGGTGAGCCCAATTTAAGGAAAAACTACTAAAGGAGGGTGTTCCACATTGCTAAGCAGAGCACCATTTTCATGCAATGTGGGGAAGAAAAAGGATCTCTCTGCTGCCGAAAAGAGTGAAATAGTTCAATGCCTTGGACGAGGTATGAAAACATTAGATATTTCACGAAAACTTAAGCGTGATCATCGCACTATTAAGAGATTTGTGGCTGATTCAGAGCACAGACGGGTTTGTGCAGATAAAGGCACATTGAGGAAGATTTCTGCCAGGTCCATGCATCGGATCAAAAGAGCAGCTGCTAAATTACCATTACATAGCAGCAAACAGATATTTGAAGCTGCTGGTGCCTCCAGAGTCCCACGGACATCAAGGTGTAGAGTCCTCCAGAGTCTTGCAACTGTGCATAAGCCTTCTATTCGGCCACCACTAACCAATGCTCACAAGCAGAAATAGCTTCATTGGGCCGAAAAATACATGAAGACTAATTTTCAAACAGTCCTGTTCACTGATGAGTGCCGTGCAACCCTGGATGGTCCAGATGGATGGAGTAGTGGATGGTTGGTGGAAGGCCACTCTGTTCCAACAAGGCTGCGACGTAGGCAAGGCGGTGGTGGAGTCATGTTTTAGTCTGGAATCATGGGAAGAGAGCTGGTCGGAAGGAAGAACTATGCTTTTCGTAATAAAATCATCTTCATGCATGACAATGCACCATCTCATGCTGCAAAGAATACCTCTGCATCAATGGCTGCTATGGGGATAAAAGGAGAGAAAGTAATGGTTTGGCCTCCATCCTCCCCTGACCTCAATCCTGTTGAGAACCTTTGGAGCATCCTCAAGCACAAGATCTATGATGGTGGGAGGCAGTTTACATCCAAACAGCAGCTCTGGGAGGCTATTCTGACATCTTGCAAACAAATTCAAGCAGAAACTGTCCAAAAACTTGCAAGTTCAATGGATGCAAGACTTGTGAGGCTGCTATCAAATAAGGAGTCCTATGTTAAAATGTAACGTGACCTGTTAAAATGTTTAAAAAGTTAAAATGTTGTTATAAGTTTGATTGAAATAGCTTCTGATTTCAGTAAATATGCTGCAAACACAACAAATGACAATTTTTAGTACAACCTATAAAGTGTTTTGAAACTTACGGTGCGTAATAATTCGGGAACAGTGCATTGTAAGTTTTTTATGTTTAAAAAAAATACTGTTATCATTAGGAGGTTTGTTCAATACAATTTGAATTGTACTCTTAATAGTTGATAACATGAGAATTATGCTGACTGTTATTTACATCAATTATTTAGGTAAATTAGAAAAATATAATTTGCATAATAATTTGGAACAGGGTGTATTGTTTTTGCACTTTAGTGAAAAGCTTCACTAGACACATAAAATGAAAGTATCTGTGAGTATCTGGGTATTTGTAATGGAAACTATTACACTACATTAAACAACATTTACATTTTTTGATACTAATGGTAAATATTGATGAGTTGTTTTGGACTTCACATTTACACGCTGCTCATTGAGCCCAGAGGCTTGTGGCTGACTCTGATAACTGCATTACATTTTCAGACATGAAGCAGACCATAAATTATACAAATAAGAGGAAATGAGGGAGAAACTCTCCTGAACGGAAGGTAAATCCCTACAAAACCAGTACCCCAGTGGAGCAATCTATATAAATCACATTAAAAATGTATCTCGGACATGGTGCAAACCACATAGAAAAATAATAAACAAGTTTAATAGTAAATTGATTAAAGGTGGCACCACTTGCCTAAGTACATTAGACTGATCAAACAGTCATTGTGGACAAAATACAGATAGAGATATAAACACCAGCCTCTTATGGCGTTAACTAGATTTATTGATACAGTGGGACTTTAAAAGTAATAGCAACTCATTGACTGAAAGTGTAGCAGCAAAAAGTAACCAAATGTATCCACAAGTATCTATAGAAGGCAAGCCGGTGTATATATCAAATATTCCAAATGAATGGAGTAACAAAAAACGTATAAGAACCTTAAGTTCCCCTGGTACAGCGTGATCCTCAGATAAAGATCAGGATCATGCACCTGAATATAAGTATACAAATTAAACTAGCCCTATAGGTATCTCAGACTGTAAGAAATCAAAAGGACAGAAAGAGGCATGTATACTGGAAACAAAAGGATTGAAAAAATAAGTACGATCAAACAATTCCAGGATGATCCTAACTTTGCTATCCTGGAATCTAGGTTGAAACAAAACCTGGACAAATATCAGGATACATTTAGGAAACACCAAAAATTCCTAAGGGATCTACAGGATTATGAAACTGGGAATGTGTACAAACTATTTAATCGTAGAATAAGACGTACTCGAGAGAACCTATTAACTTCAGACTATGATTCGTCTGATACAGACTCTAATAGTCAAATAAGTACAAATGATTCTCAAACACAACCCTCCTCCTCCACTAATAATTCCAACACTAAAGGAATTCTAAAAAAAAGGGGTTAAATTTTTAGCTTTGGAACATCAGGAGGAATTCCCAAGCCAGCGCATGAGGTACCAAACCCAAACCCCAAGGGGGGGGGGGGGGGGGAGAGGAGGGGGAGGAAGAAGAAAAAGATACTAAAAAGTACCCAAACCGTAGAAACTGCTCATCCCAAATCCCAAGTTATCAATTTATCTTCATGTACACTCTCTCCAGATCAAATTAGTATTCTTGAACGTGGCCTCTCTTTCGTTCCAACTCCTTCTTTCGATAAGTTTGAATGGATTAAGGATCTTAATCTATTTCTCCATAAACTTGCGTTACACAAATTCCATGCTATACGAAATGAGAAGAAAGCAAGAGATTTGTGTCTTACACCAAAAGACTACCAATGTCTATCCACAATATTATCTCTATTAGATGAAAACGACACTGACTCCACACTCAATCGCACTAATTTAAAACCAAAAAGCCGTTATACACCGAACTTTGCTGGCTTCCGGAATATTGAATTATTTCTGGAAGCGGCTAAGAACGAAATAGAGAAAATTAATATAAGATCTTCTCACTTCTACTCTAATATGAATTTGAATAAGAAAGAGAAACAGGCTTTGGAACTCCTTCAGAATGACGCTGGCATTATTATCAAGCCAGCAGACAAGGGGGGTAATGTTGTTGTATTAGATGTTACACAATATATTGGGATGGTAGAGCGCGTCCTTGGTGATGTTGAAACCTATAGGGTCCTGAGATTCGACCCCACTAATGACTATCTGAACTCAATATAAAGAAATGGATCTTGCCCGCAGTGGAGGGTTGCTGTCTGGGGACGAGTACGAATTTATTCTCAATCGTCACCCCAAGATAGCAACCTTCTACTGCCTGCCCAAGATCCATAAGAACCTACAGGAACCACCGGGACGTCCCATTGTCTCTGGAGTTGATAATCTGACCCAGAATGGCAGCTTATACATCGACAGAATTTTTAGACCTCTAGTTGAGACTTTACCATCATACATAAGGGATACCAAGCAAGCTCTGAATCTGCTTTCCAATCTTAAATTGTCCCCTAATGTAAACCTCTGTAGCTTGGATGTAGAATCTCTTTATTCGTCCATCCCTCATGATAGGGGCTTGGAACATGTGAGATTTTTTCTGAACCAGAGGCAGTGCCGTGATGATCTCCATGCAACATTTGTAGTGCGTCTTTTAGAATTTATTCTGTCACACAATTACTTCCTATTCAACACCAGTGTTAAGACCTGCAGTGGTGATGGTGCTGCGGTCTCTTGTTCCTTTCCCAGCTGCGGAGTATTAGTGATTATAGCTCCTGCAGGGGTAGAGATGAATACAGCTTCCCAGACAATCCTTCCCAGTAGATAGAATATTCCTCCCCCAAACAGGAGCCAAGACTTCATGAAGGGTGTAACAGAACTAAAGCTTTATTGAAACAGGCTGGCTTTTATGGGGGATCCTCATGCAAGAGGACCTCCCAAAACAAACAAACATATCACCAATCACTGTACAGTATTTTCTTAATACACGCCCTCCCTCTGCCTGGGAGATATTGAGATAAGTTAAGGAGTAAATCAATTATCTCCAGACAGAGGGCACACATTTTACCCAAACGTCGGAACACCCCTTTCCCCACAAGGTATCCCCACAAAATACATATCCCCTGATAGCCCCGATCTGGGAGGTAAACATATCCAAATTTCACCCAGATCGGTTCATGGGTTCTCAAAAAGTGTGGAAGTCTTGTTTTACCGACCACACACGAGGCTCCTGCCCAAAACAGTTCCACGAATTCAGTGTGTGTGGTCGGTCAATTGGGAAAAAGGGCGAAAGCGGTCAAAATACCGAATATACCCTCCTGGCCCATAGTAGCGATTGTTCCCCTGGTCCGTTCGAACATAACTACCGAATGCCGCTCTTCTGGCTGTTCGGTAAGAAGGAGAAGCGTGCGTTCAGTAGTTCTCAGCGGTACTTCGTGCAGTCGAGTGTCCGATTTTAGTTCCAGACACTCGACGACCAAGTCCCGCTGACTCGCCTCGTGCGAACAAGATGGCCGCCGTTTTCTTTTCCACGTGGCGTTCGGCTATACGAACAGCGGCCACCCAGGGAACACTTAATTGACGGTGCTTTAGATCATAACAAGCCAGGAGGGAGGTCGGGGTTCGGTAGTTGCAAACTGCCGAACGAATAATCCACTATAGGCAGAAAAATGAAACAAAATACACAGAAATAAAAGAAAAGGTCGGAGGAGGTCCCTTTTTCTTCACATTACTCCCCCTTAGTTCCATGGGTCGGCATACCCGCCTAGACCCTGCCGGGTTGGCTAGGGGATGTCCGGGTGGTATCATTAAGAGTCCAAGTCCGGCTGACGGTAAAGTCCATCAGCGTTACCGTTCTGTTTGCCCGGACGGTACTGTAGTGTAAAATTGTATGGTTGCAACGCTAAACTCCAGCGTAGCAACCGGGGATTGTCTCCAGAGACTCGGTTGAGCCAAATGAGGGGGTTGTGATCAGTCAGTAACGTAAAAGCACAGCCATAGAAGTACGGTTGGAGTTTCTTTAAGGCCCATACCAACGCCAAGCATTCTTTTTCCACGGTGGCATAGCTGACCTCCCGAGGTAGTAACTTCCGACTGAGGTATGCCACCGGGTGTTCCATGCCATCTTCCCCCACCTGGCTCAGCACGGCTCCCAGCCCAAACATGGAGGCATCTGTGTGAACGAGAAATGTCTTATTAGGGTCTGGGGCCGCCAATACTGGAGCTTTGCTCAGAGCTGCCTTAAGGCTTTGGAACGCTGCTGCACACTCCGGGGAACATGATACCTGCTTGGGTAGGGCTTTTTTGGTTAGATCGGTGAGGGGCTTGGCTAGAGTGCTATACTCGGGGACAAACTTTCGGTAGTACCCTGCTGTGCCTAAGAAAGCTAATACCTGGGTCTTAGTGCGGGGTTGGGGCCAATTTGCTATGGCCTCTATTTTGGCGGGCTCGGGCCGCTGCTTACCCGACCCTACCCGATGCCCTAAGTACTGGACTTCTGCCATGCCCACATGGCACTTCTCGGGTTTCAGGGTAAGGCCGGCTTCCTGTAACTTATTAAACACCAAAGCCAAGTGTCCCAGGTGAGCTTCCCATGTGCCGCTGTAG
The DNA here is from genome assembly GCF_036172605.1 of Pelobates fuscus. Lineage (NCBI taxonomy): Eukaryota > Metazoa > Chordata > Amphibia > Anura > Pelobatidae > Pelobates > Pelobates fuscus. The sequence continues at coordinate 86,638,862 of NC_086322.1, forward strand.
ATGGCGATGTCATCCAAGTAGGCACATGCAAAGTCCTGCATTCCTTCCAGAAGTCGGTCCGCCATCCTTTGAAATGTAGCCGGGGAATTCTTCATCCCAAACGGCATAACCTTAAATTGGTATAGCCCGAATGGGGTGACGAATGCTGACTTAGGGATGGCGGCCGGGTCTAGCGGAATTTGCCAATAGCCTTTACACAGGTCTAGGGTAGTCAGGAAGTGTCCGCTGGCCATGCGATCGAGCAATTCGTCGATCCGTGGCATAGGGTAGGCATCCGTGATTTTCCTGTCGTTCAGTACTAACACTACCGGAGACGCCCAGGGACTTTGGGAAGCCTCAATAAACCCTAGTTCGAGCATTTCTTGGAGTTCCTTCCACATGCTCGTGCGCACTGCTGCCGGTATACGATAGGGCTGCTGTCTCAAGCGGGTTTCCCCCTGGGTCTCTACCCGGTGTACTGCGGCGGAGGTGTATCCGGGTAGAGAGGAGAATAGCCCACCGTATTCCTGCAGCAGGTGCTTAGCGTCTGCCTGCTGGGGGGGTCTAGCTTGTCTCCTAACCCGACTTGTTCTACCGTCCCGGGGTTAGCTGCTAGTAGGTCCGGTAAGGGGAGTCCCTCACTATCATCCGTGGATGGGTCGCATATGGCAGCCACATCTTCAGAGCGCCCGTGATAGGGTTTCAACATGTTCACATGAAAGGCACGTCGTACCCTTTCATCTGAACATTTGGCCACGATATAAGTGGTGTCGCAAATTTTTTCTACTATTTTAAATAGCCCCTGCCATGCTGCCTGGAGCTTGTCCTTTTTGGAAGGTCTGAGGGCTAGTACCTTTTGCCCTACTTCCAGGTTCCTATCTCTTGCCCCTTGGTCATACCATTGTTTCTGGAGCTTCTGGGCCGCCCGCAAGTTCTCCCGAACTGACTCGGTTAGGGCCTGCAGGCGGTCCCGAAACTCCAGCACGTATGGCAGGACTGGGACTCCCTCTTCTCCTGTGTTGCCCTCCCAGTGCTCCCGTATGAGGTCCAGGGGTCCCCGAACTTTTCTCCCGTATAGGAGTTCGAAGGGGGAGAACCCAGTGGACGCCTGAGGCACTTCCCGGTAGGCAAACAGGAGGTGAGGTAGAAACTTCTCCCATTGACCGTAGGACTCTGTGAACGCTGTGAGCATTTGTTTAAGCGTGCTGTTAAACCGTTCACAGAGTCCATTCGTCTGGGGGTGATAGGGGGAGGTAAATAAGGGCTTGACCCCGCAGCTCTGCCACAACTGTTGAGTGACAGTTGCCGTGAACTGGGTCCCTTGGTTGGAAAGTATTTCCCGGGGAAACCCTACTCGGGAAAAGATCTTAACCAGAGCCTCTGCAACCGTCTCCGCCTCAATGTTGGAGAGCGCCACCGCCTCAGGGTATCTGGTGGCATAGTCCACCACCGTGAGGATGTAGCGCTTCCCGGAGGAGCTGGGTTTGCTGAGAGGCCCCACCAGATCCACTGCTACCCGGTAGAATGGCTCGTCAATTATAGGTAGGGGTCTTAACTTGGCCCTAGGGTGATCCCCCCTTTTCCCTACTCTTTGACAGGTATCACATGTTCTACAGTAGGACTGCACATCGTTGGATACCCCTGGCCAGAAGAACGTCTGGGTAAGGCGGTCCTTAGTTTTCTTGATACCCAGATGTCCGGCTAGCGGGATATCATGGCTGAGCCTTAGAAGTTCTGCCCTGTATTTCCGGGGTACTACCAGCTGCCTTTTTATAATTTGCGCTGCCCCTCTCCCCACTCCCCCTGTAACCCTGTACAGCAACCCCTTATCCCATTAGAATCCCTCGTGGGCATTACCTTCCCTGGGTGTCCCTACTGCCTTCCTGTAACCGGCTAAGGTGGGGTCTGCTTGTTGGGTTTGGCCAAAGTCTTGGGGGGTACCCCAGAAGGGGATAGGGTTAGGGGCGGCTACGAGGTTTTCAGTTCCTACCTGTGGTTCCTCGGAGTGTGTCGGTCCAGCTCGGCGGGCTTGCGCCCTGGTAGTCACTGCACAGGCTCCAGCAGGTTCGGATTGCACCAGCTGTGAAGTCAGGCACCCCAAATCATTCCCCAACAAAACTTCCGCTGGTAGTCCCGCCATAATGCCTACTTCCATCGGCTTTGCGCCATTGCCCCAATTTAGCTGTACCCGGGCGGTGGGTATCTTGTGGATGGCACCCCCGGCCACTCATACGGCTACAGTCCTGTGGGTGCGGGCCTTGGCAGCTACGTGTGGGGTTGTACTAGTGTAAGGGTGGCGCCCGTGTCTCGGAGCGCCTCTGCTTCTTTACCGTCTATGGTGACCAACTGTCTGTAGTGGACCCGGTTGTCGACTTCGGCTTGGGCTAGGTCTACCTCATGTAGCACGGCCCACCGTTCTGAGTCGGGCGATGGCTCTTCCACCGGGGTGTGCTGATAGTGGTGAGCGGCCGCCCTCGGGGTTTGTGGTGGCCGCTCCCAGCTGGTTCGGCTCCGCTGAGGGCAATGGATTTTGTAGTGCCCGGGCTGATTGCACTGGTGACATACCGGTGGAGGTCTCCGGGCAAAACCAGGCTGGGTTGTGGGGGCCACTGTGGGTGGTCTGGGGTTGGTCACAGGTCCTGGTGGTGGAGCACTGGACCTTACCAGAGGACGGTTCCCACTAGCTTCCCCTTTTCGGCCCTCATGATGCTCGTCCGCCAGCTTGGCTGTGACTTCGATTGTAGCCGGCTTTCGGTCTCTGACCCAATCCCTGGTGTCTGTTGGGGTGTGCTCAAAAAAATGTTCAAGTAAGAAGAGTTGTAGTACCTCTTCCAATGTGGTGGCCAGTCAGCCCTGTATCCAGTTTTGGGCTGCCCGATACAGCCTAAAAGCCCACTCAGTGTAGGAGTCTCGGCCCCCTTTCCGTAATGCCCGAAATTTCTTTCTGTAAGTCTCTGGGGTCACGGCATATCTCGCTAGCAGAATCTCCTTTACCTTTGCATAGTCATGTATGGCTGTGTCAGGAACTGCTCTGTAGGCCTCGGCTGCTCGGCCTGTGAGCTTGCTGCTTAAGATCGATGCCCACTGCTCCGATTCCAGACCCTCCAAAGCGCATTGACGTTCAAAATCCTGTAGGTATGCGTCAATCTCTGTTTCTCCGTCCGCAAAGCTTTTAAATGCAGCATAGTTAATTTTTCTCCGCTGCCCTCCATTTATAGATCCTGTTAGGGACGCGCTGTCTGCTTGGTTCAAGCTTGCCTGTAGGGCACTGCGTTCTGCGTTCACTTGTGCCAGGATTTGCGTTATCACCTCAGGTGGGGGGTTCGGCCCATATAAACAGCCTCCACATCACCTTCTGTTGGAATTCCGCTTCCTCTCGGCTGACGTCCGCCCTGCTGCTGGTTTGGTCGCCCTCCATCAGTTCTGCTATGAGGGTAGCTTTTCTCTTGTTGCTTGCCACCTGGCCTCGGGCTTCCAGTAGATCTTGTAGCGTCGTCCTTTTTAGTTTCTCGTACTGCTGGGCCATTCACCAGTTGTCTCTCTGTGTTCCATTCAATCCCGTCGCTTGCCACCAGTTGTTAAGACCTGCAGTGGTGATGGTGCTGCGGTCTCTTGTTCCTTTCCCAGCTGCGGAGTATTAGTGATTATAGCTCCTGCAGGGGTAGAGATGAATACAGCTTCCCAGACAATCCTTCCCAGTAGATAGAATATTCCTTCCCCAAACATGAGCCAAGACTTCATGAAGGGTGTAACAGAACTAAAGCTTTATTGAAACAGGCTGGCTTTTATGGGGGATCCTCATGCAAGAGGACCTCCCAAAACAAACAAACATATCACCAATCACTGTACAGTATTTTCTTAATACACGCCCTCCCTCTGCCTGGGAGATATTGAGATCAGTTAAGGAGTAAATCAATTATCTCCAGACAGAGGGCACACATTTTACCCAAACGTCGGAACACCCCTTTCCCCACAAGGTATCCCCACTGTAACGGACCGTTTCACTTACAAGAGGATAAAACCCAGTTTAGGCGATAATCCCCTTTCCAGATGCACAGGCAGCTACTGCAAACACCATTCTCCCGACTGGAACCACACGAACACTGGAACAGCTGAACAAGAAAAGCAGACATCGGCTTACACTCTTGGCAGTCAGCATACAATCCCATTCCCCCAAAGACCGAGACGACACATCGCTTTGAGGGTTAAGCAAGAACTCTAGACTGGGACACCCAGTCTGGCTTTTATTTCCAACTCACACATACAGGCCACACCCAGGGGGAGGCATAAAAGAACCAATGACATAGATGTTACCTCCCACACATCCCCTCCCCTTAGTGTGACACATAATCCCATTATGCATACAGAGTAAAATATACTTTTACACAACTTTCATAACTTTAAAACCATACATCACATTCACATAAAAATACATATCCACAATCAATCCATTCAGAGGAACAACATATTAAAAAATGGCATGAATCCGACCAGGGGTTTAAAAGTTACTAAAAGTATCTTTTGGGCCCTGGCTTGCAGCATGGCACAATCTGGCCCAAACAGAAGTAAAACATCCCCCACAATGCATCCCGGCTTCCTCCCTTCTGCCCTGGAGATAATTGGAGAAGTAATCCAATTATCTAGGACTAGAGTCAGACTCCATTAACCACATGGTTGCAAAAGACAGTAAAAGACATAAAATTACATACTGATACATTTAACACATAAAACACACATTTCTACATATCCCCAGTTTAACTGAACACATAAATACCTACATAATATTTAAGACAGTTTTACTGTGATATGTTACAAAGTCTTAAAGGGACATTAGTCCCAAAAGTCCCAATATGTCCATCGCTGATTTTAAAGGGCCAGTAGCAGCAATATAAATTATTACATGCCCAAATATAGTGTTTATAGAGCAATATGTCCATGGGCCGTAGTCGCAGGGCAGGAGGCTAGCAGCCAGGCCTCTCCAGTTCACAGTGGCGAAGCTGGTTTCGCCACACCCACAAAATACATATCCCCTGATAGCCCCGATCTGGGAGGTAAACATATCCAAATTTCACCCAGATCTGTTCAGGGGTTCTCAAAAAGTGTGGAAGTCTTGTTTTACCGACCACACATGAGGCTCCTGCCCAAAACAGTTCCACGAATTCAGTGTGTGTGGTCGGTCAATTGGGAAAAAGGCCGAAAGCGGTCAAAATACCGAATATACCCTCCTGGCCCATAGTAGCGATTGTTCCCCTGGTCCGTTCGAACATAACTACCGAATGCCGCTCTTCTGGCTGTTCGGTAAGTAGGAGAAGCGTGCGTTCGGTAGTTCTCAGCGGTACTTCGTGCGGTCGAGTGTCCGATTTTAGTTCCAGACACTCGACGACCAAGTCCCGCTGACTCGCCTCGTGCGAACAAGATGGCCGCCGCTTTCTTTTCCATGTGGCGTTCGGCTATACAAACAGCGGCCACCCAGGGAACACTTAATTGACGGTGCTTTAGATCATAACAAGCCAGGAGGGAGGTCGGGGTTCGGTAGTTGCAAACTGCCGAACGAATAATCCACTATAGGCAGAAAAATGAAACAAAATACACAGAAATAGAAGAAAAGGTCGGAGGAGGTCCCTTTTTCTTCACAACCAGATTCTACCACCAGGTGAGAGGTACTGCTATGGGGACGGCTTGTGCCCCCTCATATGCAAACCTCCACCTGGGTTGGTGGGAACGGCAGGTTTTTTCGTCTGATGCTCTGAAAGAATATCTCCCAAAGATTCTATGGTGGGGCCGCTACATCGACGATGTTTTGTTGGTATGGCAGGGGACCCCACAGGAATTCACAGATTTAGTGGGATGTCTGAATCAGAACACTGAAAACCTCAGATTTACCTCTGAATTTGGGGGCGCTCAATTAATTTTTTGGACATCACCATCTCTATTGAGGAGGATGGGACTGTCCACTCTACCCTCTTTAGGAAACCGACCGCTACAAATTCCCTCCTGCATTGGAGAAGTTACCACCCCAGGCCTGTCAAGGAAGGGATTCCGGTTGGCCAATATCTTAGGCTCCGCATAAACTGCAGCGATATAGCTGACTTTAAGGTGAAAGCGAACCAACTCCGAATTTTCTTCAAAGAGAAAGGTTATCCAAACAGTTGCCTTAAAAAGGCATACAAGAGAGCGCTTGGAACTGAAAGAAATGAACTTCTCTGTGATCGACCCACCAACAGAGAATCTGAAAATAGAGGTAACATTCGCATGATTGCCACATATGATACAGGCTGGTCTGAAGCAAGAAATTGTCTTGATATATTCTGGCCAATCCTGTTGGATGATGTGCATCTAAAAGAGGTTTTAGGTCCACGCATCAATATCACTGCGAGAAGGGGGCGCAATATTCGCGACCTATTAGCGCCTAGTCACCTATCCATTAAACCACCTTCGAGAGATACTTGGCTAGGTAAACCACCTTGTGGCTCCTATGGCTGTGGCAGATGCGTGGCCTGCAAGTTTATCTCTAAAGAATCCAAAATAGTGAGTGATAGCACAGGCAAGCTCTCAATTAAAATTAGGAACTTTTTTAACTGCAACACACGGGGCCTCGTGTACCTACTTTCGTGCTCCTGTGGACAAAAATACGTAGGCAAAACATTCAGAGCCTTTAAAGAGCGGATTTTGGAACACGTAAAATCTCCTAAATATCGCCTGGAGACACCCATTTCACGGCACCTCAGGGAAAATCATCAGGGTGATCCTAGCAATTTGAAGTTCTGTGGCTTGGAATGGGTTAAGAGACATCCGAGACGTGGGGACTATGACCGACTACTTAGACAGAGGGAGTCTAGATGGATTTTTAGACTTAAAACGTTACAACCTCTTGGTCTCAACGAGGGGTTTTCATTTGCTCCTTTTATTTAAATCCAATCTACTCATCCATTTAATTCAATTTATTTTTCATACATTTATTTTTCATACTTTTGTCTAAACAGTAATAGCTACCATTACTTAGACCCTTTGGCTTAATTGAGATTAGTACAATTTATTGTATGTCATTATTATTACTTTACGTATTTATTTACTTTTCACCCTAATTCTTTTGGTTATTTGTTAGATTGATCTGTTTAATTTTAATTTTATTTTTATTTTTTATTTTTACTCTCATTACCTGCTTGATGTATAGTGTATTACTTCAGTATTTCATTATTTTTATCCCCTCTCCCCTCTTAATTTTCTCCTCTATCACTTTCTTGCTACCCTATAATGTCAGATAACTATTATATTTATATCAATTTACTTTGAAAACTTTGACTTTATCTGAACTTCTAAGTGTAATTTTAAAGACCATCAATTAGGGGGCACCCGTATGAACAGTCCGACGCTGTAGTCAGACTGTCAGAGTCAAGAGGGTTCTGCGCATGCGCGGCGATATGTACGCGCATGCACGACCTCGTCCGGGATTCGGCTGAATGCTGTAATTTGGTACGTCCTCCTGCTGCATCTCATTGGCGGCTGCAAGTACGCTCCAGCCAATGAGTGAATGAACGGTGTGGCGGTTTGCCTACTTAAAGAGGTAAAGGGGGGAAGGGGGGCTTTGCTGGACTACCCTTATCTATTTGTACCCTTGAGAAAGGCGAATGTATCGCCGAAACGCGCGTTGGGCTATGGGTCAATTATTCCTTCACTAACTTGCAATCTATCTTTAGGTAACTAAGTTACCATACATATGCTGTATTACAGCAGGGATTCCTATTTCTGTTTTTCCGGCGGAATCCCTGATACTTACTTTACAGTTTGCTTGTATTAGTGACAACCTATTTTTAATGTTACTTATTTTTTCAATCCTTTTGTTTCCAGTATACTTACCTCTTTCTGTCCTTTCGATTTCTTACAGTCTGAGATACCTATAGGGCTAGTTTACTTTGTATAGTTATATTCAGGTGCATGATCCTGATCTTTATCTGAGGATCACGCTGTACCAGGGGAACTTAAGGTTCTTATACGTTTTTTGTTACTCCATTTATTTGGAATGTTTGATATATACCCGGCTTGCTTTCTATAGATACTTGTTGATACATTTACGTTACTTTTTGCTGCTACACTTTCAGTCAATGAGTTGCTATTACTATTAAGTCCCACTGTATCAATAAATCTAGTTAACGCCATAAGAGGCTGGTGTTTATATCTCTATCTGTATTTTGTCCACAATGACTGTTTGATCAGTCTAATGTACTTAGGCAAGTGGTGCCACCTTTAATCAATTTACTATTAAACTTGTTTATTATTTTTCTATGTGGTTTGCACCATGTCCGAGATACATTTTTAATGTGATTTATATAGATTGCTCCACTGGGGTACTGGTTTTGTAGGGATTTACCTTCCGTTCAGGAGAGTTTCTCCCTCATTTCCTCTTATTTGTATCCTTTGTATTATTTAGGGTTAAGCCCTGTTTGTACCCCTGTAACCCACCTTTGTATTTTTTACCTGATCCTTTTCAGGTTGTTAAAGTACAGCTGTTTTTTACAGACCATAAATTAACCCAATCCGATGAGGGGTCTCGTAGACTGGTGTCCACAGGGACTGATCCAAAAGTTATTTTAAAGAGAAAAGAAACATAATATTCTACTCACAAAACATTTGTTCTTCGTACATAGGGATCAATGCAATAAATTAATTACGAAAGCACTCAAGCAGTGATTGCACTCTACCTATGTACTTTATATCAAACAAAAGGAAAACTCCACAGCATTCCTACTGGCAGACAAAGCTAAAGCCTTTAACCCCTTAAGGACACATGATGGAAATATTCCGTCATGATTCCCTTTTATTCCAGAAGTTGTGTCCTTAAGGGGTTAAGAGATACTAACACTCAATATAAAAATATAACATGTATTCCTACTCCACAGTCTGTATATGAGTGAATGTCCAAAGATAACTTTCATTTTGCATAAGCAATCTCACTAGATAGGAATTACCTCTTTCACCACTCCCATTTGTTTTGGTCATGCAGCTATTTCTTCGGGCATTGAGAATCAATGGCTTGATGGTGGTGATGGTGGTTGGAAAGTCTTCATACAATGTCACAGCATTTTTCAATGATTTGGTTCTCTATTGATGATCTCATTAACTCCAATCCTTATTACTCTAGAAAATGAATGACTATAGTGATACCGGAGAAACTGACGGAAGCCAAGCACAGAGAGATGGACACAGGTTTCTTCAGGAAGGAAGAGATTCTTTATTCGATTCACCGACCGGGACTCAGAGGGACTAATGTCACCAAAAAACAGCAAAGTCTGAGTCCTGATCATACAGTGTAGGTCCCTTATATAGGCATGTAGCTCCTCCCATAATCAGTTCAACCTACACATACTCTTATCTAATCAACCGAATAGAGACTAAAATCCTGTTTGACCACATGGCTTGCCCAGCACAATGGAGGAGGGGAAATACTCGTATATCCTGTATTCCTACTTATGCTCCTTACACTACTGATTGTATCTTAGCTACGTGTAACTGACTTAACTGGTACATCAACATATGTAAGTGCACATACCACGTGGCAATCTTGTCCTAGTAAATTTATTTTTACTGAGATTCCACCACATTCCCCCCTTTGATGCTTCTGATATTTCACAATTCCAGATGCATCACTTAACCATAGTTTGCTTACACCTCAGGTTGCTATGAACCAGACCAGACTTTGCGACTCCCTAACGATATGAATCCCTCAACATTCCTCTTCCTGTACTAGTTCTCCCTGATTTAGAGCCTCATACCTATATATGGCCATTATCTGTGCAGCAGCCTTTCTCTCTGCTATATTCTCTATAATGCTCTGCACAGACCTAACTACCAAAGGAATCAGACATGGTAGGAGAAGGCACAGCATCAAAATTAGCATGACTCCACCTACCAATGCCTTAAGTCCTCCAAACTGCTCATACCAATTACCAAACCAACTACTTGGATTATACCCTTTCCATACCTGGGTAGGCACATGCGCTAGTTTAACCATATGGCTAGTAAGCTCAGCTATTGCTTGCCCTTCATCATCTATTTGAAGACAACAATTGCTTAGGTTAAACTTCCCACATACACCTCCCTCTACTGCCAATAGGTAATCCAAGGCTAATCTATTTTGGTAAACGGCTGTCTTCATCCTAGTATTATGTTTCGCTAGGAGATTGAGCGCTTGTGATGTCTCATTGGTAATTATCTCAACCACTGCCTGTAACCTTATAATGCGGATGAGCATATATATTGGGGTTCTATATCCGAAAGTACCATCTTCTGCCCAAGTGGCTGGCCCATAATAATCTATGATACGCTGGGGAGGCCATTCATTATCTTCCCAGGTACCTATCTCTAGGGGTCCCCTTTTCTTCCTATGATTCACATCATATACTTTAACTCCCAAAGTCTCTCCTGTTTCAATAGGCAACAAGAAGAAGGATGGTTTGAGCATATCTAACACACATGCCCCTTCCCAGTCCTGTGGTAACTCCGAATAGGCCTTCTTACCACAGATCCAGTACAAATTTGCTGGGGCTTTCCAACTAGATGTGATAGATAGATCAAACCACACGTCCTTTAAATTGGCATAACTTGCAAACGGGTTAGGTGGTTCTGAGACATTTGAAGCCGACCACCAGGTTGTATTCTTTGTAGTATCATCATAAGCTTTTTGCCCTAGACAAGTTAGTTCTCCTACAGATGTGTTAAACATTATTCCTTTTCTTGCTATGCAAACATAACCTATGATGGAGGTCTTTAATCGCCACTCAGATTTAACTCTAACACTCATTTGATAATCGGCTTGAGAAGATATTATTTGTTCAATTGTCTCAGAACCGGACATTTCCTCCTTTGCTTCCCAGGGCCATTGGTCTCCCATATTAGTACCTCCACACACAGAGCAGTTGGTCACATTAAGACTACCAGCAATACTCTCGGCTAGACCAATAAACAGGTTCTTAGCATTATGGGGAATCTTATTTTCTACACTCATCTCTTCATAAAAAGAATGGAAAACCTGATGAGTTTGGGATGCTACGGTATCGGTCTCTATCCCTATAAATAATATTGTCCCAGGATCCAAACCCGTCCCATATATCTGGAACCCAAATAAGTTTCCGAACCTATCTATAAACTGTTCAGGATTATTAATAAGTATATGGACTGGGTTACACTCCATAGACTTACAATACGGTTTGGTAGGCAACTTAGTAACAATCATATCCTTATCTACTGTCTGTCCCCAAGTTGCCCACCCCACACAAGACCAATATGGGCAATAATTATAATCCCTATCTGGGCATTTTGGACTTACGTACTTATTTTTACTACTGGGACAAATATACTTATCGTTAGACCCATACGTTCTCTCCCACTTAAGATCCCCGCATACATTCCACGGTTTTCTACCACTTGATATTGCTTTACATGCATCAAATAGCAGAACACCCGAAGAATGTACGGTTTCTAATACTGTTTTATTTATTAGGGTCCCCTGTGAGTCTCCATTCCGGAGGGTCAACCAAATTGAACCCCGTACTCTGGATTGAAGCACTTAGGTTCGCCTACTCCTAAATGGCATACACTATACTCTATACCTAAGTATCTACACCTTGATACATATCCTTTACATTCATATTGTGAATGCCAAATTAGGGTCTGGGAAATATGATTACCTGTTATAGTAGTCTTAATGCAAACCTCACAGCTAGGTGTGTCGGTACCTCTACCTTCCTGAATAATAAAAAACATAAAAATACACAATATTAAGAGCACTTCTTTCAACGTCTTCATCCTCAGTCTTCGTCCGTGCGATGGCACCTCAACTTCCAGGATGTAAGGGCTGCAAGGAATGGAGTTCTGCAGGTCCTCTCTTCCCTTCACAGAGGTCCCTTCGAGACACCCTGGCTATGTCACGTGGGTGAGTGGTCTGGCTTTATTATGGCCGACAAAACACTCACTTACTGATCTCTTTAAACACACTTGTAATCCCAATATCTCCTCGTTACTCCGACTGAGTCATGCGCTTTAACCGGATCTTGCAGGGATTCTCTGGATCTGGTGTAGCTTGCCAAGAATCTACTGCTGCTGGTTTAACCCTGGAGTGATGAATCCATGGAGTCACTTCAGCCACCTTTATTGCTGTAGGGGTAGACAAAAGAACAACATAAGGACCCCTCCACTTAGGCCCTAACGGTATACTGTTCCACTCTTTAATCCACACTTGATCTCCTGGATGATAGCTATGAACAGGGGGATAAATATTCACAGGTAATCTATCTTGTACCCATTTCTGTACCTCCTCCATAGTTTTACCCAACTCTACAACCTGCTGCCGGGTAATTCCTTCTCCCAACTGACTCAAATCCCCCCTCAAGTTACCAAGTACGGGAGGTGGACGCCCATACATGATTTCAAAAGGTGAGAGACCCATCCTTCTGGTAGGTGTACTACGAATACGTAACAGAGCTATAGGCAAAAGAACATTCCACTTAAGTTGAGTTTCTTGACACATCTTTACCAATTGGTTCTTAATAGTTCTGTTCATCCTTTCCACTTTCCCAGAATTATGAGGTCTATATGCCGTATGAAGCTTCCACGTAATACCAAGCATATGAGTCAGTTGTTGTAGGCACTGGTGAACAAAGGCTGGACCATTATCCGATCCTATAGAACATGGTAGTCCATATCGGGGTATTATTTCTCGCAACAGGAATCGCACAACTTCTCCTGCTTTCTCTGTACGAGTGGGACATGCTTCTACCCAACCTGAATAGGTACACACAACTACTAGTAGGTAGCGATGTCCGCCGGATTTAGGCATTACCGTATAGTCTATTTGAAGATCGGACATAGGGAGTCCCCCCATATACTGGACTCCCGGTTGTTTCACTGGTCCTTGCTTTGCGTTGTTCTTAGCACATATTACACATCTTCGTACAATGGCTTGAGTCAAGTTGGACAATCTTGGTATGTAGAAATGTTTTCTGAGAGATTCTTCCATACTATCTCTTCCAGAATGTGTCCCGTTGTGATAGTTCTGGACAATTTCTACAGCTAGTGATGCTGGAATGACTATTCTTCCATCTTCTAACTGATACCATTTGTTCTCCAGGTATTTCCCAGCTTCTGTCTTTAACCACTCTTCTTCTTGAGCTGTATAAACTGGAGTCCATTGAGACAGTGGAGTCGGTATAAGTGCAGCTATATGTTCCACATATTCCTGTCTTCCTGATTCAGCGGCACGCTTAGCTGCATTATCTGCCATCCGATTTCCTTTGGTTACGTCACCATCTCCTTTCAGATGCGCCCGTCAATGTATAATACCAACTTCTTTCGGTTCCCACACGGCTTCCAGTAGTTGCAATATTTCAGCTGCGTACTTAATTTCTTTACCCTCTGAATTCAATAGTCCTCTTTCTTTATACAAAGCTCCATGGGCATGAGTGGTTAAAAACGCATACTTGGAGTCCGTGTAGATGTTCACTCTTAAACCTTCTGCCAATTGTAACGCTCGTGTTAGTGCAATTAATTCTGCCTTCTGTGCCGATGTTCCTTTTGATAATGGCCGAGCTTCTATCACCTTGTCTATGGTACTCAATGCATATCCTGCATAGCGAATCCCTTCTTTCACATAACTACTGCCGTCCGTATAATACTGGACATCAGGGTTCTGGATAGGAAAATCACGAAGGTCCGGTCTACTTGAGAACACTTCATCCATCACCTCCAGGCAATCATGTTGACTCTCAGTAGGTTGTGGCAAAAGGGTAGCTGGATTCAAGGTATTAACCGTCTCTAAATGCACTCTTGGGTTTTCACACAACATAGCTTGATACTTAGTCATGCGGCTATTACTAAACCAATGATTGCCTTTATAGTCTAGCAACGTTTGTACTGCGTGCGGGACTCGCACGTAGAGTTCCTGACCCAGAGTGAGCTTATCAGCTTTGGCTACCAGCAGGGCGGCTGCAGCTACGGCTCTTAGACAAGGTGGAAGACCACTGGCCACTGCATCCAGTTGTTTGGACATATATGCAACAGGTCTTTGCCATGATCCCAAGTACTGTGTCAATACTCCCACAGCCATTCTTCTTTGCTCGTGTACATATAAGTAGAATGGACGTGTATGATCAGGTAGACCTAATGCTGGGGCACTCATCAAAGCCTTCTTCACATCTTCAAATGCCTTTTGCTGTTCAGGGGTCCACAGGAAGGGATCGTGTTCTGTACCTTTTATAGCTGCATAAAGAGGTTTCGCCAATATCGCATAACTGGGAATCCATATCCTACAGAAGCCTGCTGCCCCCAAGAATTCCCGCACTTGTCTTCTATTCTTGGGTATTGGTATTTGGCATACAGCTTCTTTTCTCTCTGGCCCCATTATCCTTTGACCTTCAGAGATATGGAATCCCAGATACTTGACAGTTGGCTGACACAACTGAGCTTTCTTCCTGGACACCTTGTATCCTGCCTTCCAGAGAATGTGTGGTAGATCACTTGTTGCTTGCTGACATATTTCTCTTGTAACTGCCGCTATCAACAAATCATCTACATATTGCAGTAGTACACACTCTCCTGGGATGGACTTGAAATCCAGTAAGTCTTGACTTAAAGCTGATCCAAATAGGGTGGGTGAATTTTTAAACCCTTGGGGCAGTCTTGTCCAAGTCATCTGGCGTTTCGAGCCCGTTACAGCATTTTCACATTGGAATGCGAAGATACACTGGCTTTCCGCAGCAATTCGAAGGCAAAAGAAGGCATCTTTGAGATCTAAGACAGTGAAATAGGTAGCCCCGCCCGGAATTAAAGCAAGCAGGTTATATGGATTGGGCACAACTGGGTGTATACTTACGACCGCATCATTGACTGCTCTCAAGTCCTGCACAGGGCGATACTCATCTGTACCGGGCTTTTGAACAGGCAACAATGGGGTGTTCCAGGGGGAAGTACAGAATTTTAGGATACCATACCGTATGAACTTATCCAAATACGATTGTATATTCTTCTTGGCCTTTTGTGGGATATGATATTGCCTTAAGCTCACTGGATAGACCCCAAGTTTCAGTTCGATTCGAATTGGTGGGATATTGCGAGCAAGTCCTGGTGGGTTGTTCTCTGCCCACACTCCTGGTATATTAAACAAGGATTCATCACTCTTAGGGTTTTGGCTAGTCAACGCTGTATAAAGTCGCCACTCTTCTTCCTTTGGTACAGATATTGTCATTATACCTGAAGGTCCATTGAACTTTAAAGATGTTGTTCCATTTGGTAGAAACGTTATCTGCACTTGTAGTTTTGACAACAAATCACGTCCTAACAGTTGGACTGGACATTCAGGCATATAAAGGAATTGATGTTTTACTACGTGGCCTCCCAATGTACAGAGTCGACTTTTAAGAACCGTTTAGCAGCACTCCTTCCAGTTGCTCCTATTACGGTAATAGTTATTCCGGATGGAGGAGCAACTAGGTCAGTCACCACCGAATGTTCAGCACCAGTATCGATCATGAACGCACTCCTTTTTCCCCCTATTGATACATCGACCATAGGCTCCGCTCGGCCAAGGGGGATGGAGCCCGGTCGGTATCAATAGTCCTCCATGACCGTGTCAGCCAATCCTACAAAGTCCCTATCTTCTCTATCGTGGGATCTCTGCGCTGCTGGATAATACCTGTCTTCTCTAACACTTCCTCTATTGCTACCATTATTCCCTCCAGGACCTCCTCTACCTCTATAATTACCATATCCTGCCCTAGATCTGTCTCTCTCATACTGTTCCCTTCGCGGACACTCACTTCTCCAATGCCCTTCTTCCCTACAGTATGCGCACTGATTTCTACTCAGGGGTTCCCCATTCCACTTACTATCGCCTCTATCTGTTCCCCTATATACTTCCTTTTCCCTTCTATCTACGCCTGCGATTGCTACCGCTAGCATATCTGCCTTTCTACGCATCTTGCGCTCTTCCTCTTTCTTTGTCTCTGTTTCCCTGTTCATGTACACTTTATTCGCTACCTCCATTAGTTGGGTTATGGACATCCCTACAAACCCTTCTAACTTTTGTAGCTTGCGCTTTATATCTCCGTAGGCTTGGCTGACAAAGGCAGAGTTAACCATCCGGGAATTCTCAGGGGCCTCCGGATTAAAGGGGGTATACAAGCGGTATGCCTCCAATAAAAGACACTGGGCGATTCATAAAAGACACTGGGCGATTCATCACATTTCTGCAATACCTCAGCCGTCTTAGACATGTTAATCGCCTTCTTTCCTCCAGCTTTCATGCCAGCAATAATAGCGTCCCTGTATGCTTTTAAATGGGCCATATCTGCGCCATTGATATTCCATTCCGGATCAGTGTTTGGATAATGTGCTGCGGCCCATGCTGCCGGATTGGCCTGATTTTGTGTACGGGCCACTTCTTCCAGCGCTTTAATTGCCGCTTGGTTTATCCTTGTCCTTTCCTCGTTATTAAACAATGTCATAAGCAGTTGCTGGCAATCAGCCCAAGTGGGATTATGTGTCTGGACTATGGAGGTAAACAAATCCGTCATGGCTTGAGGCTTTTCGGTGTATGAGGAGTTATGGGTCTTCCAATTAAATAGATCAGTAGTTGTGAAGGGAACATAAACGAATACTGGATCAGCATATTATATCTGGCCGTCACCGTTAATTTGTGTCGGGCCAGGTGTCAGTCGAAGTGGCATTTGATAATGTCGGGGTTGTAGGGTACCGGTCAATTGTCGGGTTAGTATGGGGCTTCGTTTAGGAACGTCAGTTAGGGGTTCCGGTCGAGGGGTAGTAAGACAAGGGGATGGGGACGCTTTACTGAGGGGGAGGTCGGTGAGTAAAATATTCCGGGCCGGGCTAGGAGGAGCCTGACCAGGAACTAGAAATGGCGCCAAATCTGGGTAGGTGGAGTTGACAGAGGTAGGTACTGAGAGGGGAGGGTTTAAAACAAGAGGGCTGGGCTCTGAGCTAGAGGAGGAAGTAGGTGGGGACAACGGGGCAAGGGGAGGAGCGTTTCCAGCAGCACCTCCTCTTCCTCTTCCGGTGGAGGAGGAGTAAGGGGGCGGCATAGGGATCTCAGACTCAGGAGGCGTGTCCAAAATGGGCGTAATTACGGCCTTAGTGGACAAGCGAGTCCTGGCCACCATGAGGCGACATTGTTCCTCGTGGCATACTCGGATCCATTTTGGCGAGTCTTTTACGGCCTGCCTCCAACAATCAATATATGGAAACTGGCCGTAAAGTTCAGGCCTACCTGATACAGCCACGTGTACACGCTGTACCAGATTAGGATCCAAACTGCCACGTGGCGGCCATGCGGCAACCAAAGTAAGCCATTCCCTACTACACAATGTAATCAAGCGTGCTGGAGACATCTTTACCCCAAAATCACATACTGCATATCCCTTTTTAAAATTCTTTATCATACATCCTAAGGGATCCAAAATCGTCGAATCTGACGCGCCCATACTTAACAATGGAGCGTCGTTTCCAACAGAAACTATACAAACACTCTACCAACTGTCACACCCGTTCCCTCGGCAACAGCACCACGTGGTACAGTTACTAAGTGAAACGCACACAACAAAACACTCAGGGAATTCCCGTACACACACAGCTGTTACACCAGTCACTAAGTAACTAATACTGTGCCCTTTGGCGAAACTATACGGTCACCCACGCTATAATTCCCTATATTTGAATTACCCGTCTATAACATACCCCAGTAACATCGTCTTTACAAACAGTAGTTACAGTACGGTTAGCATAGGTTAAAGTACAATTTAAAGTCACAGTACAATTAGTAGTGGTTATGGTGTTAAAACATGCAACATAGACGACAATTATTAGTACTTATTTACAGTATCAGTAATTATACATGGTTATGGTACCGTGCGCTATAATACAGTTACACACTATTCACACTCTCAAAGATAGACCGTCTCACGCCTCTGCTTCTCAGCTACCGTTGAACGATGAGCTTCCCGGCCCAATGCACCAAATGATACCAGAGAAACTGACGGAAGCCAAGCACAGAGAGATGGACACAGGTTTCTTCAGGAAGGAAGAGATTCTTTATTCGATTCACCGACCGGGACTCAGA
The DNA here is from genome assembly GCF_036172605.1 of Pelobates fuscus. Classification (NCBI taxonomy): domain Eukaryota; kingdom Metazoa; phylum Chordata; class Amphibia; order Anura; family Pelobatidae; genus Pelobates; species Pelobates fuscus. Next base: position 86,656,962 of record NC_086322.1, read on the forward strand.
GGGACTAATGTCACCAAAAAACAGCAAAGTCTGAGTCCTGATCATACAGTGTAGGTCCCTTATATAGGCATGTAGCTCCTCCCATAATCAGTTCAACCTACACATACTCTTATCTAATCAACCGAATAGAGACTAAAATCCTGTTTGACCACATGGCTTGCCCAGTACAATGGAGGAGGGGAAATACTCGTATATCCTGTATTCCTACTTATGCTCCTTACACTACTGATTGTATCTTAGCTACGTGTAACTGACTTAACTGGTACATCAACATATGTAAGTGCACATACCACGTGGCAATCTTGTCCTAGTAAATTTATTTTTACTGAGATTCCACCACAATAGCTCTTTATCTAACTGCAAAGTAAGTTATTAGAAAAGTGAAATCTTAAAAGTGTTACTCCTCTGAAGCAGGGTAACAACATCTAACTTCTGCTGTGCTACAACATTTTGCCCCCTTACCTGGATCCCGCCAGGTGCCTCCTGTCATGCTGGATTACTTGCAGAGTTGTAGAAGCCAGACCTAGTAGGACATGAGGAAGGATTTTATTAGAATCTTAAACTTTGATCTTCAGTAAAGGGCATTTTAATTTTGCATATCAAGTCCTAGAGTGCTACCTTTGTCAAACGGTTGTACTTTTTGTTGGATTACGAGATTGTTTGGTCAGGCCTGAATTACTAAGTGTGGCTTCTGCTTCCTTTGGTGCAGTATGGTCCAGCATTTGGCAGCAAGAAGTGGTGGAGATTTAGTTCATGAATGAGAAAATTGCTAAAATTAAACAAAATTGATAATCTGATCCTTCGCCACTACTAAGAAAGCAGAACCCTGCCCTGGCCCTCCTCTCCCTCCCCCCCAATAAACAGGGAGGTCAACAAGAAAGTTATATGCTATTATAAAAGGGCACATTTCTATATAGAGTGCTCTCACCATCCACCCTTTTTTGCAATCATAAATAGATCTATGCTATAATTCTCTGTCCAGCAGGAGCATACACCAACATTTAAAAGCCAACACTACATACAAACACACCCCTATATTCAAAGCAAACATTACACAGAAGTACACCACTGCATTTCAATGGCAAATACACATCCATACATGCACGCACATACCCCATACAAAACAATGCTTACATTCAAACGCGCAAATACTGCTCACAGATACAACCCTGCAAGGATAGACAAATGGTAGATCCCCAGCCCGCATAGCATTGTGGGAGTTGTACGACATATGGGCATTTACCTTTTTGGCCACCCTTGCGCTAGAGGAGGGAGCCAAAAAATAATTCTATACATTAATTCTGCCACTTTGCTAGTGGGCTCTTGGGCACCGTGCACTAAAGCAATGTGTTCATGTTAGTTCAATCCCTTACATTTTGAAATTTACTTAGAATTACCAGTAATTCACGCTTTAGTGAATAACCTTCATAGAGTGGCATGAATAAAAAGTTCAAGTTAAATCTGAAGCAAGCACTATGGAAACCAAAGGACTACTGGTGGTTTTGTGTTTAGAACTCTGCCCCAGGAGCGTTCTATACACGTTCCATCTATCTCAGAACGTTCTACAATAAATCATTTCCCCACCACCATGCTCAGACATAGAGCAATCCATCCCATTAAATGTGAGAAAGCAAGCTGAGACGCACAGAACCCGCGTCACTGAACTCTTGCCAGCGATTGGCTGAAACTCTCCTCCCTGAAACACAGTAGAGGGCAAGCCTTCCTTCAGTCTGCTGGCTGTGCAGTCTGTAGATAGAAGCTCCAGCCTATGGTTAACAATGCACCCGGGCACCGTTTGCAGCTGATGTACTGGCATGGTGAGCTCCCCTCAGGTTAATGTTTGATTATTTTAATACAGGGTTTGGGGTGTAGCAGGACATAAACAGGGGAGCCAGTTTCATTATCTGTTTGTTGGTTTGGGACAGTAATTGGGATCCATTGTGTAGACAAGCTGTTAGACTGATAATCTGTCTCTGTTTGTTCTAGAGTAGTGGATTAGTTTAAAGCCCTGGGGTATTAACTCTATGAGTGCCGAACGCAAAACTGTGAAGTAAAATCAGCAGTAAAGTCATAGAGGCAGCTTGGTATTTTAGTGGCATCTTTAGCTTAGAATGTTAACATTAAATGGAGCAATTCTTTAATTGCTGCCTTTGACTGCTTTTGACTTCTCACTTCTGGTGAGTAAATGGTTAATGTTCACATGTTTGTGTGGGCTCTTCCGTTTTTTTTGTGTTTTTTTTCGTTGCTAAACTTTATTTTGGGTCCTTGAGAACTAGATTCACTTCAGTTTCGGAATGTGTCAGTTAGGTTAAAATCTGGGGATCTCCAGGAGAATTACATGCTGAGCATCATGGGTATTATGGCCCACAACAGCTGGGGAGTTGCTAGTTAGCCCACTCTAGATACTCATCAGTCATTAGAGTTGTTGTTGTTTCTTTGTGTGTTTTTTGTTTTGTGTTTTGAGAACAGTTGTGTTTTCATAGATATTAAAGGCACACACCAAGCACCATAACCATTACAGCACACTGGCGCCCTCCCTTATGTAAATAGTCAAACTGTTTGCTTATGATTTGGGTCTGCTGCACACTGGTCCATGCCTCTCCTCCTCCTGTGTAGAGTTCTGCAAGATCCTGCTTGGAACTTCCATCAGTTCTCCTGAGCTAACTCCACAGCGCCTAGTCTCAGGCATCCTGATTGAAGCCTCGGACCACCGCCAGAAGGTCCATGTTTTGCAACTTGCGGGTTAAACAGTTTATAAGATGTTTAACCCTTTAAGATTGCACCTAACACCTCCTGGTACTATAACAACTTACTAGAGGAAAATGTTGCTATGGTGCTCAGGGTGTCACTTCAGTGGATATTTGACGTTATCTGCTCTCTAGCCCCCTATACTTTGTGCAGTTATGAACAAACGTATAAATGTAGTCATTTTTATTTACAAATGTCACCATTCTGGGGCATACCTTACTGATTGATGCTGTGTTAATAAAATTGCAACATCAACTCATTAGAGTACTCTTAAAGGGAAATGTCACACCTATGAAATATACACCACTGGATATCACTTATATTTTCCTTCCATCCTGCCTTCTTCCTTCTGTGAACTAGGGCACACTTTTTACAAATGAGTTAGAGGGGAAAAAAAACAAAAAACAAACATATCCTTCTCCTTGTGCTGAAAGCAAGGCGAATTTGGCAGAGCTTATAACAATGATTGACCAGGAGCCAAAATGGAGGTGCCCAGTTGCAGAATAGAGAGAGACGTGGTTCTCTGTATCTAAAAAGTCACTTTAAATGCAGTAAAACTGTCACTTCCTAATTTTATTGGTATCTACTAGGTAACTAAAGGTTAAAAGCAAATTTGTTGTTTTTGAATTCTCTATAGTTTAATTTATTTTCATTTACATGCTAGAATGGAAGTAAGTTAACTCTTGCAATGCCGTATGCACAGTGCATGTGGCCATACAGCACTGCTGGAGTAAATTCTTAGTGTGTATTCATTTAATTACTTAATATTTTTAACTGTTTTGGGAAGGGTCAGTTTAAAGGCTGACTTGTTTGTTTGTAATGCTTGCCTAGTGAGCAGGGCAACAATATAAAACAGGGCTCAACAAATCTCAGGTCGCCATGGCGACTGGGATTTTTCAGCCCCGGAGGTGGCCGGCCTGCCTGTTCTCTCAGGGAGAGCATGGGTGGACAGGCTGGCGGCTGAAGGAGGGCTGAGGCAAGTGGCGAAAAAGCTACCTGCTCTGCTCCCTCGCGCTATCCAGCGATGCTGGGTGCCGGAATATGATGTGATTCCAGCCCCGCATCACAAACGCTCTAGAGAGCAGAGCAGGGGGATGACAGCAGCCATGCAGAGTGTGGAGATGCTGAACGTAGATGCACCTCAAGAGGCCATTTGAGTGACTGTCACAAGAAGTGTTACTGGGCAACACTGCACTTTCTCTGAAAAGTGTGCAGTGACAGACTATACACACTAGAACAACTACATTAAGCTGTAGTGTTTCTGGTGACTATAGTGTCCCTTTTAAGAGTTGTATTTTTGACATTGAAAAACCTGGCTCCTAACTTTTTTTTTGCTGGCTATTAGATTACAAGCAAAATTGTCAAGCCCTGATATAACATTACTAATACTGATTTATGGCACCTTCGCAAATGTGGGAAATATCTGAAAAATGCATTTTACTTGAATTTTGGATTGTTTGGCATCAAGTAGGTACTTATTTGCACACGAAGCTTAAAGGGAGACTATAGTCATCCAGACCACTTCAGTTCAATGAAGTGGTCTGGGTGCCAGGTCCCTCAGGTTTTAACCCTGCAGATGCAAACATAACAGTTTCAGAGAAACTGCTATGTTTACATTGTAGGGTCAAGCCAGCCTCTAGTGGCTGTCTTCCGGACAGCCACTAGAGGCTCATCTGCGACGCTGGTGGCATATTATGCCTCCATCACGCAGAGTGTCCATAGGAAAGCATTGAAAAATGCTTTCCTATTGACAGCTTGAATGGACGCGCGGCACTTGCCGTGCATGTGTATTCGGCTCCGCTGACGGCGGGGGAGGAGAGGTCACCAGCGCCGAGGGAGCCCGGCGCTGGAAAAAGGTAAGCTGTTGAAGGGATTTTAACCCCTTCAGCCCAGCGGGTGGGGGCACCCTCAGGGCACTATAGTGTCAGGAAAACCGCTTAGTTTCCCTGACACTATAGTGATCCTTTAAAGATCTCTGTGTGACTGGTCCTACATATGTGGCACATGAGCTATATGGGTGTGACAGCAGGAGTATCTATTTGTAATATCATGTATTCCTGTAACCGATATTACTATGGCCTGCACCATTATGTAGCATTCATAGACTATATCTATGCTATAATGTCATGAGCTCTGTCTCATTTAACCCTGCAGCCACTTATAAAGGCAGAGATACCAAACAACGTGGATGGTTACAGGTGTCCAGTCAAAGCATATGTGCGTGTGTTTTGAATAGTCACGTAGCATTATACCTTTTGTATGTGTATATGTATATGTGTGTGTATATATATATATATATATAATTTTTTTTTTTTATTTCAGTTGCATTGATTTTGATTAATACATGTTGCATTTGGTAAGGGACAAACCTATTTTATACAGATGCTGCTTCAAGACTTCTTGTATAAAACGCCTTCCCTGACTGGCTTTTTTTTGTTTTTAAGTTAATATAGTTTCCATTTTACAAACAAGAAAACTAAAATTACAAAGTGAAAACAAGAAACTTTATTTATTTATATATTAGAGTTAATCTGCGTGTTACTCAACTACATTGACTAAACTGTCTTCTAGAAAGTATCTCTCTCTTTTTGGCCACGACATTTTGGAAGGTTGTAATTTGGAAAAGGATAGGGTGATAGCATGGTCTTGGAGAATATGGGGGTGAGGGGCTGTCAGGATACTGCCCAGCACGCAGAACTTAAGTAAAAAAAAAACTAAAGAAAACCTTAAGGCTTAGTATGGACAGATTTAACGTATAAAAAGAAATGTACAAGACCGGCTGAGGTCATGAATACTGAGTGTACGTAAACTGTAGGCAAGCCAAAGGCTAAGGAATAAAGAAGTCATAATAGTCGGGAAACAAGCCAACATCCAGAGGCTACAGAAATCCAAATAGTCAATAAACAAGCCAAGGTCAAAATACACAAGAATCAATACCATAAACGCGCTCGCGGATAACCACAATGGAAACCGTACAGCGCACTGAGAAATGGTCAAAAAAGGTTTAAATAGCCTAAGTTGCTCTTTGGCTGCAGAGGAGCATGTGACAGTGGAGCGTCACACGCATGTCCCCAGAGTTTAGGGACTAAGGGGTTAACTAAGAACCTTAAAAGGTTCTGACTTGCAGCGGCCGGCGTCTCTAATGATTTCAAACCCGGCTGCTGTGTGAAGGGAGGGGCGGAGTAAAACCAGTGGGCGCCGCAGGAGAAGATGAGTAGATGCCTGGTCCCATACCGCTCTCTGGCAGGAGTGGATCCGGGCGCCGTGACAGGGGCAGAGTGTTGTCACTCGAGAGGGCCCGTTAACACGTTCTTTGGCACTCTAGGTTTTATAGTATGACTCCCAACGCTCCCATGTTTGTTTGTTTTTTTTTTTAAAAGGAGCCCATTGTGTTTTGAGTCTGAGCAGTTAGCTTATACATCAGATTTGTGCTTTTACTTTTGATTGGAACTGCTTCCATATTTTGTGCATCAGTTTGTAACCAAGTCTGACTCAGTGCTCTACAAGCTGCTAGGGTGATTTTTTTTTTTTTTTTTTTTTTTTTTTTAATAAATATTTATTTAGATGTTTTCAGTGCAAATGGTTTAGCATAGGCTGGAACATGTTATTAACATAACAAAGTAATATTAACCGGTACTTAACAGGTCCAATCATGGTTACGACATATAATCACATTGCACAGTTATGAGTGGGCTAGACAGCTATAAGGAGTCATCATGTGTTAGGAACTTCAAAACTTAGGTCGCTCTTTGTTATACTATGTATACATTTCTCATTCGAGGTAGACTAGCTGTGTGTGGTGAGGTGTCTGGCATCAAACATTAAGCTATGAGGGTAAGTGTGGTGTCGCTTGCTCCTAAAGAAATCACTTGGACTATCGTCTAGTGAAATGTGACAGCACTCTGAATGAATCACTATGGAATAGGCAATGTAAAAGCTATCGTGTGTAGAGTGTGAATAGTTGCTTGGGAACACTATTTGTGGAGGGAGCATTTAGTGTGAGGCTTTATCCAATCTGTTAAGGGTGCTTGGTGTAAGTGCTTCCTTGAGGGTATTACCATGGGGGGGGGGGGAGGGATCATGTGAGTTGTGAGCGATCACCAGAACCAGCAGGGTTTGTGTTCTCCATACTGGAGGCAAAGAAGCCCTGGTAGTACAGGCCTGTGGCAGAAACAAGCAGAAACTAAACATAAACCGAAACTATAAAACCTAGAGCGATATACACTGCTCAAAAAAAATAAAGGGAACACAAAAATGACACAACCTAGATCTGAATGAATTAAATATTCTTCTGAAATACTTTGTTCTTTACATAGTTGAATGTGCTGACAACAAAAACACATAAAAAAAAAAAATTGAAATCAAAATTTTCAACCCATGAAGGTCTGTATTTGGAGTCACACTGAAAATTAAAGTGGAAAAACCACACTACACGCTGATCCAACTTTGATGTAATGTCCTTAAAGGGAAACTCCAGTGCCAGGAAAACAATCCGTTTTCCTGGCACTGCAGGTCCCCTCTCCCTCCCCCCCCCCAAAAAAATGCCACCCCACACCATTACTGACCCACTGCCAAACCAGTCATACTGGAGGATGTTGCAGGCAGCAGAACGTTCTTCAGACTCTCACGTCTGTCACATGTGCTCAGTGTGATCCTGCTTTCATCTGTGAAGAGCACAGGGCACCTGTGGCGAATTTGCCAATCTTGGTGTTCTCTGGCAAATGCCAAACGTCCTGCACAGTGTTGGGCTGTAAGCACAACCCCCACCTGTGGACGTCGGGCCCTCATGGAGTCTGTATCTGACCGTTTGAGCAGACACATGCACATGTGTGGCCTGCTGGAGGTCATTTTGCAGGGCTCTGGCAGTGCTCCTCCTGTTCCTCCTTGCACAAAGGTGGAGGTAGCGGTCCTGCTGCTGGGTTGTTTGCCTCCTCCACGTCTCCTGATGTACTGGCCTGTCTCCTGGTAGCGCCTCCATGCTCTAGACACTACGCTGACAGACACAGCAAACCTTCTTGCCACAGCTCGCATTGATGTGCCATCCTGGATGAGCTGCACTACCTGAGCCACTTGTGTGGGTTGTAGACTCCGTCTCATGCTACCACTAGAGTGAAAGCACAGCCAGCATTCAAAAGTTACCAAAACATCAGCCAGGAAGCATAGGAACTGAGAAGTGGTCTGTGGTCACCATAGGCAGAACCACTCCTTTATTGGGGGTGTCTTGCTAATTGCCTATAATTTCCACCTATTGTCTATCCCATTTGCACAACAGCCTGTGAAATTCATTTTAACTCAGTGTTGCTTCCTAAGTGAACAGCTTGATTTCACAGAAGTGTGATTTGACTTGGAGTTACATTGTGTTGTTTAAGTGTTCTCTTAATTTTTTTTTAGCAGTGTAGGTTTGCTTGTCTTGAGAGTTCAGGCCTTATGTCGTGGCGCTTCTCTCATCTCCCGGTGTTGATGTACGTGGGCTGTCAGCGGCCTGGAGGTGGGAACCTAGTAAGCTCGGTTTGGTGGTGATGTGATGAGAGAATTCCAAGGTTGCTAGCAGGGCAGATCCCTCCTTGGGGTCAGAGATTTTTCTGTGTTTCACCGTCTTTGGTGACCCCCTTTGACCATGGAGTGGACCGTCTGTAGGTGAGTCCCGCTGTCTGGAGGTGGTTGGTAACAGGCTGCATGCTCCTTCGCCAAAGTAGTGTGGCTCTGCTTAAGTCCTGAAAAAATGCGATTTGGCTCGATTCAAAATCACAAGGCATCTGTCCTTTAAGTACTGCCATTACGGCCATCTTATCAGATCGGGTTTGACATCTTGCGATAATGTCCCGTGGAGCTGCTTTTGGGGCTCATGGCAATTTGACGATTCTGTATACGCCATCAAATGTGAAATGTTTGGTTTGTTTCATGGGTAGTAATGAGACCACTAGGCGCCTGATGAAGTGTGGGAGTTCTTCTAGGGGCACAGACTCTGATACCTCCCTGATTTTTATGTATTTCCTCCTAACTCTGTTGTCCAGCAGGGTGACTTGCCGTGTGAGGTTATCATGTTAGGCTTGCAGTTGGAGCACTGTGTCGTTTAGAGAATCCATGCCTTGTTTTAGGCCCTGTATCTCTCTTCTGTGGCTTGGGTGCGGGTTTGCACCGCTTGTAGCTCAGTTGCAAGAACCTTCAAGTCTGCTTCCCACATATGTCTCAGGTTTAGTTGTAGCCCAGTCAGCATGTCGTGAATGTCCTGTTTAGTAGTAGGAATAGGTCCTCCAGTAGCTTGTGTGGTCTCCCTGACTTTTGTAGCAGTAGCCAGGCTCTGTATGGCATCCCCGTCAATGAACTGCGTGGGGGAGGCCTCTACGAAAGCCAGAGACTGGGCCGACAGGGGAGACTTCAGCATGAGACTAATGTCGCGCTGTAAAATAGAGAAGGGGAGGGTGTTAATCTCCCCTATTGGGGGCGCTAATCACTGTGACAAAAAAGATATAGTGTAAAAAACTGCAAATGTATTAATACAATTCATTTAAAAATGATGATTATAAAGCAGTACAATTCCAAGAACAATAGTAAAAAACAAACACCAGCCACTAGCACACAAGTATAGAGATGTTCCAAATAGCCCTAGGTCGCGACTCATAAGGCTAGATATACTGGCGGCTCTCAGTACAATCGTGATGGTGAAGTAAACGGTCTCTGGACTGCTCTAAAAACAAAATTCAGGCTCAACGCGTTTCGTCCCGCGCCTTTAGGGACTTCCTCAGGAGCTGTGGATGCTGTTGTTCCTTCGCTGGCTTCTCTTTTAAGTCTTCGAAAATCTTCCGTCTTCGTGCCAAAACGCCGTTGCGCACAATGACACAAAGTTCCGTTCAGCTACGGGTACCCCCAAAGACCAGTAGCTTTCGGGAAGTTATCGGTGCGCATGCGTGGTCGTTTTGAAACGCACAAAACTTTATTGGCACTGAGTGCTGGACACTATGTAACATAACGTAAGTTACAAGTGACCCAAAACTCATCACATTTATGCCTAATTATAACATAATAAAAAACCTGGAGATTACCACAAATATAGCAAATGTATAAAGAAGCATTACAGGTCTTAATAGTAACAGTATCTGAAGAGACTATTAGGTCGAAAAGTGTTGGGTGTATATTGTATTTACGGTAATCTTTGCAGTCTAAATGGGATGGTATACATGAATAGGTTGAAGGAATAGAGTGAAACTATTTTATTCTATTTACCCCTTAATGATTTCACAGATAACGTAATTCTGAAAATATATTTATACTTGTAAGGAAAACTCTTCTATCATGATATAGATAAGAAAAAATTGTTATTTTGAAGATCCAATCAATGAAACTAGTGGCATTTGCCAAATCTCAATCAAATACAAACAAGTGTGTAAGTAGAAAGATGAATTAATAAAAATGAAACAAATGAAAATAACAATAAATATAAATAGCAATAGAAATAAATAAAAATAAAATGTAAAATAAAAATTAAAAAAATTAAAATAGATATCGATATAAATAAAAAATATAAATGTAAAAAAATAAAAATAAAATAAAAATAGAGATAAATTTAAATATATAAAATAAATATGAAAATAAAAAGAAAAATGAGTACAAAATATAGAAATAGAAATGGAAATGGAAATGAAAATAAATAAAATAAAATAAATAATAAAATAAATAATAAAATAAAATAAATAATAAAATAAAATAAATAATAAAATAAATAAAGATAAAAATATGAGAAAATGGGTAGACAGTCCATTGATTTAGTTGGTACAGTATATTACATAAAGGCCAGAATGTCTAGGTCCGTGTTCAGACCTAGAGGAGTGGAAGACTTCATTTTATAGATCCATTCTGTTTCTTTTCTGGCCAAGGTTTTGGTGGTGTCTCCGCCTCTCCAATGTGGAACGACTAGATCAATACCTATACAAATAAAGTTATTCAAGGAAAAAACAGAACAAGCATTACAATGTAGAGGTACGCTCCTTTTTTCACTTTTCTTCTTTATACCATTGAGATGCTCGAAGAGTCTTTTATGTAATTTACGGATGGTTCGGCCTATGTATTGCATTCCGCATACACATTCTAGTAGATAAAACATTTTATAACTTGCAGTAGCAAAAATGTTGTTTATCATACAATTTTCACTTGTGACCGTACTTTTAAAAGTTAACGTGGTTCTTTTTTGGAATTTGCAGGTGCTACAATTTCCACATCTATGAAAACCAATAGGTCTCTTTTTTAGAAAAGTCTCCTTTTTATTTTCTAGCACTACTTTAGGCAACATACTAGGTGCTAGAATTGTTTTTAAACTATCGGTCTTTTTATACACGATTTTTGGCTTCTTGGGTAAAATTTTATAGAGAGAGGTGTCCTGTAAAAAAAAATGGCCAATGTTTAAAGTTAATACATAACATAATAAAGTTAATACATTGCAAGATAAAGTCTTCGAAAATCTTCCGTCTTCGCGCCAAAACGCCGTTGCGCATGCGCACAACGACACAAAGTTCCGTTCAGCTACGGGTACCCCCAAAGACCAGTAGCTTTCAGGAAGTTATCGGTGCGTATGCGTGGTCGATTTGAAACGCACAAAACTTTATTGGCACTGAGTGCTGGACACTATGTAACATAACGTAAGTTACAAGTGACCCAAAACTCATCACATTTGTGCCTAATTATAACATAATAAAAAACCTGGAGATTTATTTATTTTTATTTTACATTTTATTTTTATATTTATTTCTATTGCTATTTATATTTATTGTTATTTTCATTTGTTTCATTTTTATTAATTCATCTTTCTACTTACACACTTGTTTGTATTTGATTGAAATTTGGCAAATGCCACTAGTTTCATTGATTGGATCTTCAAAATAACAATTTTTTCTTAACTATATCATGATAGAAGAGTTTTCCTTACAAGTATAAATATATTTTCAGAATTACGTTATCTGTGAAATCATTAAGGGGTAAATAGAATAAAATAGTTTCACTCTATTCCTTCAACCTATTCATGTATACCATCCCATTTAGACTGCAAAGATTACCGTAAATACAATATACACCCAACACTTTCCGACCTAATAGTCTCTTCAGATACTGTTACTATTAAGACCCGTAATGCTTCTTTATACATTTGCTGTATTTGTGGTAATCTCCAGGTTTTTTATTATGTTATAATTAGGCATACATGTGATGAGTTTTGGGTCACTTGTAACTTACGTTATGTTACATAGTGTCCAGCACTCAGTGCCAATAAAGTTTTGTGCGTTTCAAATCGACCACGCATGCGCACCGATAACTTCCCGAGCTACTGGTCTTTGGGGGTACCCGTAGCTGAACGGAACTTTGTGTCGTTGTGCGCATGCGCAACGGCGTTTTGGCACGAAGACGGAAGATTTTCGAAGACTTAAAAGAGAAGCCAGCGAAGGAACAACAGCATTCACAGCTCCTGAGGAAGTCCCGAAAGGCGTGGGACGAAACGCGTTGAGCCTGAACTTTGTTTTTATAGCAGTCCAGAGACCGTTTACTTCACCATCACGATTGTACTGAGAGCCGCAAGTATATCTAGCCTTATGAGTCGCGACCTAGGGCTATTTGGAACATCTCTATACTTGTGTGCTAGTGGCTGGTGTTTGTTTTTTACTATTGTTCTTGGAATTGTACTGCTTTATAATCATCATTTTTAAATGAATTGTATTAATAAATTTGCAGTTTTTTACACTATATCTTTTTTGTCACAGTGATTAGCGCCCTCAATAGGGGAGATTCTCTTAATAATAATAATGTCGCGCTGTGGTTTGGTTGCGAATGTGGTCGTTTTTGTGACCGTCTCCCCATCTCCTCCAAAGTACCGGGTGTATTTCAGGTCTGCTCATGTGGTCGTTTAGGGTGGTGACCCCCTTTGCGGGGTTTCAGTTAAGTATAATTTCTCCAATAAAGAAACTTGTATAATGATTGAGCAATAACAATGTTTCAGGTAATTTATTTCCCTTTAGGTGGAACCTCATGAAACTCGGGTCAAGCCACTTTTTTGATACTATTATCACATTGTTCTGAGTGAATAAGAATTATAATGGTCATGACAGAGTTACAATTTGTTCTTTCAAGGTGGTTTCTTCCATGCCAAAACTTGTTAGATGTGTGATATCATTCCAACTGCTTCTATTTAGATTTTTCCTTTAAAGGGACACTCCAGACACCCAGACCACTTCTGCCCATTGGAGTGTTCTGGGTGCCAACTCCCACTACCCTTAACCCTGCAAGTGTAATTATTGCAGTTTTCATAAACTGCAATATTTACTTTGCAGGATTAACTCCTCCTCTAGTGGCTGTCTACTAGACAACCACTAGAGGGCACTTCCGTGTTTATAGCTATGTGAGGACCGCCAGTGTCGCTGAACTCCCCATAGGAAAGCATTTTTCAATGCTTTCCTATGGGAAGGTCTAATGCGCGTGCGCGTCATTGCCGCACATGCGCATTAGGTCTCCCCCCGCCAGCTGCCGCGCATGCTCAATAGGTCTCCCCTGCCGGATGACGTCGGCGGGGGAGCAGCGTGGGCGGACCTTGACCCAGCGCCGAGGGACATTGGCACTGGATACAGGTAAGTCACTGAAGGGTTTTTAACCCCTTCAGCAACTTGGGATGGGGGGTGAGCGGGAGAGGGGACCTGCAGTGCCAGGAAAACGGTTTGTTTTCCTGGCACCGGAGAGTCCCTTCAATACTGAATCCTCTTCAGTAGTATAGGAGCCAAAGGCAAACCGCATGCATGTCTTCGGATGTGTTTAAAGGGACACTATAGTCACCAGAACAACTACAGCTTATTGAATTTGTTCTGGTGAGTAGAATCATTACCTTCAGGCTTTTTGCTGTAAACACTGAGAAAATGCAGTGTTTACATTACAGCCTCGTGATAACTTCACTGACAACTCCTCATATGGCTGTTAGAGATACTTCCTGGGTCATGGCTGCCTAAAATGCATCCAAACATTCAGTGTCTCCATCCTCTGCATGCAGACACTGAACTTTCCTCAAAGAGATTCATTGATTCAATTCATCTCTATGAGGAGATGCTGATTGGCCAGGGCTGTGTTTGAATTTTGCTGGCTCTGCCTCTTTGTCACTCTCCGCGAATCCTATGGGGAAGCACTGTGATTGGATCAGGCTACCACTTCTGATAATATGAGCAGGGGAAGGTCTAAAGGAAACCGGGACAAACAAGCAGCTGCAGGCTTGAATACAAGTAAGATTTTTACTATGTTTATGGAGGCATGAGGGGAACAGGGGGTTTTAGCCCTATAGGGTCAGGAATACATGTTTGTGTTCCTGACCCTATAGTGCTCCTTTAAATATATATGACTGTACATAATGCTCACAAATATAATGGAAGATATCTCTTCTTTTACCTTTATTAACTCAGTACATCATATTTTTAGCACCAACATAAAAATTATAAGAGACATGCAATTGGAACAGTTGATCAGATTTTAATTTTTTTTCTGTTTCTAAATATTTATTTGGTCTGGGTTTATTTTTATTTGTAATTTTTTATTTTTTTTAACTTGCATTAAATTGTAAAGGTTTTAAGTCTAATCCACCGTGTTTATTTGCCTGTCTTTTGTCCTCCCTATACACCTTTTCATTTGACTAATTAAAGGTTTTGTTTACTTGTGCTCATGATGTTTAATTGCTCAACATAAGAGTACAATTTCCTTGGGGTAGAACTGGAGCTGAGGAATTTAACGAACATACTATTCTGTAATGCATACTGTGCGTGCTTGGTTCCCGCTCTTGCAATTGGTGCCCCCCTGGATGCTGCCTCTCTGAAGGTAAAATACTGTGACATTACTTGTATTAGGTTGTGGCCTCCAGCTTTTGTTTCTATACTGTGTACCATTTTCCAACAGTAATTGCTAATCATAATTTTTTCATAATCTGTTTACCATAATGCATGATTTGACTGAGGGACCCCTAGTCTTAAGTGGATACTCCAAACCTTTAAAGGGACACTATAGTTACTAAAACAACTTTAGCTTTATGAAGCTGTGGAAAAATCATGCCTGTGAAGTCCCATTGCTCAATTATCTGCCATTTAGGAGTTTAGTTTAGTTTCACTTTTGCTTCTCTCCATGCAGCCCTAGCTACACCTCACCTGGCTGTGACTGACGCAGCCTGCATAAAAATATATTTTTTTATTTTCAATAAGATGTTAACTTACTTCACCAGTTTTTTTTTTAAGTTTTTTTTTTTTTTTTTTTTTTTTTTTTTAAATTCTTTATTTTGATTGTGCAAAGAGGAACATACAGCATAGCACAGCCACAACAGCTTGTGCCTGAGATTAATTCAACAATATCAATTTACATTTATGTGGCCAGGTAATACTCGCACTTTTTATATTTTTGTCTCGGTCACGTACGTGTTATCTCGTGGCTAGGGGTGAGTGCCCGGTTCCGTGCTGGGGACTCGCCTACTCGGTTGGGTTCCTCGGCCCGTTAGAGCCTTTAGCTAGTCTGAGGTCAGTCGTGGCGGTGGGTCCCTGTTCGGGTCGGGGTTTGTGTGTGGAGCAATGCGGGCCGTACCTTAATGTGAGTAGATTGCATGGGGTAGGTGCCCTACACCATAGGGTCCTGCCCTGTTCTATCTCGCTGTGTGTGTTACGCCTGGCCTTATGTTGTCGCTCGTATCCTGTCGTTCTCCTATCAGGCGGGGGGGGGAGAGGATGGATCTTGGCTAAGTGTCAGTCAGACAGTGGATGTAGGGTGTAGTGTCTCGTCCAGTTAGTAACATTATATGGAGGAGCTAACGATAAAAAAGGAAACACAATAATGCATAACAAAATAACAAAATGAAGATAGTCCAATGGGTTAACAAAGAGTCCACATCAGGGCTGGATTGCTTCAGGTTGCTGTAGCCTCAGTTCGGTTCCGTTCCGCTCTGCGTGGGACAAAGGGTTTTACTCGGTCAGGGTTCCACTGGTGAGTCGGAGTAGGTTCTTTCAGGTTCTCCGTAGGTTGAAGAGAGTCTGTAGGCAGGCCCAGGGTGGGTAGTAGAGCTGTCGCGTCTTCCAGAGATCTTATAGTGTAGTTGGTCTCACCCTTCTGGAGCCATATGGCACGTGTCTTCAGCCATCTGTATGGCATTTCTTGCTGTTGTAGCAGCTTTGTAAATGGCTTGAAAGACCGGCGCCAAGCGAGTGTACTTCCGGTGAGATCAGCGTAGAACGAGAGGGACATCGATTCAAACTTGTAAGGGGAGCATTCCCTGGTTGCTGCGACGACCGCCATCTTGTCTCTGTGGTGCTGGAAGCGGATGATGAGGTCTCGGGGTGCCATGGTAGGTGCCTTTGCCGGTTTCGGAGCTCGGAAGAAGCCGTCCAGCTGAGCTGCTTTGGCTTGTCGCGGCGGTAACAGAGCTGTTAGTAGCCGCCTTAGCATATGCGGGATCTCCGCGGCCTGAATGTCTTCCGGGATGCCTCTGATTTTTAAATTTTGGGCCCGCCGTGCGTCCTCTATGGCTGCGAACTGGCACTCATGCTTTGCGTTCTGGCTTTTGAGGTCTTGCACCTCTCGCTGTAGTGCAGCGATCTGTGTTGTGTGGGTAGTCGTAGTTGCCTCCAGAGTTCCGATTCTTCCCGTTAGGCCTTGGATGTCGGCCCGGAGGGACGCCATGTCCGTTTGGAGAGTTTTTTGAAGGTCGGCCAATAGGGACTTAAGGACCTCCGTTGTTACCGGTGAGGTGTCTGCTACCCGGACAGTCGGCTGAGGTGCCGCCATCTGGGGTAGGTCTGGCGTTTCCTCCCCAGAGGAGAAGTCATCCGAGAATTCAGAGAAGGTTTCAGGGTAGGCGGCCATTTTGGGCCCAGATGCCCCTTGAGTTTGCCGCAAGAGTTCCGCAATGTTGGGGCCCTGTCTCGGTTTATCCGGTCTGGGCTTCTTCGTTTTGCGCCCCATCTTGATGGCGAATTGCCTGTCTCTCTCCTGAGCCGAAGAGGTTGCCGGTTTAGAGGCGGAAAACAGCTATTTTTTATAGTTTTTTGGCTAGTGTAGCGGGAGCCCATGTGCTGTGCGACTTTCCTGCTCGGCAGTTAACTCCGCCCCCCCAAGTTTTTTTTTTAATCTCCTTTGCAAATGTAACTTTAATCCCATACAGGAGGTTCCTGTAAGGTCATGCAAGCTATTAACAGTGCAGGTGATAAGACATTAAAATTAAACAGAATTTGCAATAAAGGAAATAAAGACCTTAAATATCAATTTACATGAAAGACTGTGCAAGTCACATGCAGGGAGGTGTGACTAGGACGCATAAACAAACTAAATGGCAGAGAATTGAGCAGTGCGACTGCAGGGTCATGATCTATACATCAAAACTGCTGAATGGCTCACTATAGTGTCAGTAAAACAAAGCGGTTTTCCTGACCCTATAGTGCCCTACGGGTGCCCCCACCCTCAGGGTACCCCTTCCGTGGCGCTGAAGGGGTTAAAACCCCTTCAGCCACTTACCTGACCTCTTCTCCCCCTGCCGACGTCAGCTCCCGAGTGGAGCGGAATGCGCATGTGCGGCAAGTGCTGTGCGCGCATTTAAACGGTCTATAGGAAAGCATTTCTCAATGATTTCTTGTGGATGTTCTGCAATTTCGCATCCAGCGTCGTAGATGCCGCTGTCAGGAAGACAAGCCACTAGAGGCTGGATTAACCCTGCTATGTAAACATAGCAGTTTCTCTGAAACTGCTATGTGTACATGTGAAGGGTAAAACCTGAGGGACCTGGCACCCAGACCACTTAATTGAGTTGAAATGGTCTGGGTGACTATAGTGTCCCTTTAATTAAGCTAAAGCTATTTTGGTGACTATAGTATCCATTTAATTAAGCTAAAGTTATTTTGGTGACTATAGTGTCCCTTTAAGCTATTAAAGCACTAATCTGTCTAGCCATCACTAAGCTATCTTTTACATCTAGTAGAGCAGTGGTAATTTCAGTAATCTGCAAATATTTTCAAATATATGAAAGCAACATGAGCCAAGCTCTTTGTCATGTGCTTGGGACCCAGGTCAGTCGGATAACTAGTGGGCTACTGGAACAATCCATTCTTGATTTTAAAACCCAGACCTGCTTGACTCCCCAGAGGGGCTGCATGACATCTATGTGGGTATTGGGGATCAATAAAAAAAACAACTGTCATCTAAACTAACACTAAAACAGCTAGTTAGACAAAATAATGGCTTTAATGTTCTGGGATGGCCCTTTAATACATAAGCAATACTCATAATTGTATTGGAAACTGCCCCAGAGGCTCAAGACACCAGCTGCTGGTAGACCAAACAGTCACCTAAGATTCTGAGACTAGACAGCGAAATCTGTGCTCCTAGAATGACAAGATAGCCTACGACACAGTCCCAATTGGCAAGTGGAGAACAACCCTAGAAGTCAATTGCACAAGTGAACATAATAGTCCCCTCAGTCCCCTCAGTCAGATCATCATGAAAAGTGGATATGAATACAGTTACAAGAGTGGAACTACCATCAGCCACGTACTCTACATGAAACACATCGAGCTGTATACCAAGAATGAGTGGGACATCAACTCACTGATCCATTTAACTAGGATATAAAACAATGCCATCGGAGTGTCATTCAGACTAGATAAATGGAGGCAGATGACCGCAAAAAGAAGGAAGATGATTAAGACTGAATGTGTTTTAATGCCAAATATGAGATGTAGAAAACAGCTACAGGTACCTGGGGATACCACAAGCACATGAGAATATTGAGGCAGTGCCAAGGAGAACAGCAACATCCAAGTACCTCCACAGAGTCAGACATGTTCTTAAATCCCAGCTCGATGGCAATTATAAGATCCAAGCTATAAATACATATGCCCTACCAGGTGCCAGAAGGGGTTATAACCTGGACAACATGTTTTTTGTGATGCAGAAGCTTTTTCTTGTTGAATAGAAGATTCCAGCTGTAATCTAGCACCCACCAGCTGGAAGGAATGATGTCTGGGCCTAAAGAGTGTCAAGGGCACAGCTCTCCACAATTCTATCATATGTTGCTCTCAAAGATGAGCAACTAAAGGAATGCTTGAGACAACAGAGCATGCAGATAACGAAGATATTACATGGCAAGACAATCCTGTACCATCACAGATAGTAGATGTGGCTCTCATTTTACAAAATGTTACCAGTGGCTCTAAAAATCAGGACTGAAAGACAGGACTGAGTAATTTATCCAAGCAGGCACCAGATCGACAGAAGCGGGGTTCTTCGGCACTAGACAGGACCTAAGGTGCAGACTGTGTAAAGAGACTTCATAGAAATCCAGCATATAGTAGTAAGTGTTAGGTGGAACAGCATACACTGAGATGCACGACCCAGGTGCTGGGAATGTGCATTGAAACATTTGCTGAATATAGTATGGACCTGCTAGATGAAAGATACTACAACGAGTAATTGAGAATAACAAGGCTAAGGTCCTGTGGGACTTACAGATCCAGACCGACAAACATGTAGTGGCCAACTGACCCAAAATCATGGTGGTAGAGAAGAAGCCTGAGACTGCAGCGCTGGAGGATGTGGCAATAGCATGACATTGAGAAGACAAAACATGAGAAGGTAGACAAATGCCAAGGACTGAAAAAGAAGCTAGAAAGAATGGGAAAAATGAAGGCAGTAGTAATCCCAGTTGTGATAGGAGCACTATGAGTTGTAACCCACATGTTGAAAGAATGGCTTCGGCAGATACCAGGTGGGACATCTGAGATCTCTGTCCAGAAAAGTGCAGTTTAAAAAAAAAAAAAGGGTCAAGTTACTGCATAGAACTCACAAGCCTCTGGTAGAGGACCCAGGAATGAGGAATACAAATATACCAGTCTTTTAATTTAATTTTATTTATATCATACGTAAGCATCCCCCTCCTCCATTAAAAATCACTCCAATCACCATAACCGCTACAGTTCTGGCTCTGCCCAAAGTAAGTAGTGAAAACGTTTGTGTGTGTGTGTGTGTGTGTGTGTGTTTGTGTGTGTGTGTGTATATAACACGTGTATGTATGTATGTATGTATGTGTGTGTGTGTTAGCAGAGCTTGTGCTGTACAGTCAGTGTTATTCCTCAAAGTGTGAATTGTCAGGATTTCAAATTGTATGCCAAAATGGCTGAAATGCATACATTCTAAAAGTAAAATTTAAAGTTTATTTTGAATCCTTTACAATTTACACGTTAGTTAATAGCCCTGAGGGTCTTGCAAAAAGGATCTTTCAAATTATTTTAGTCAGATACACTTTCAGTTGGCCTTAAATTTGAAATTCACTTTGAATTCTCACTTTAGTAAATAGTCCTGTTTATAACGAATGCTGTCTGTGCTCATTTGTGTCCTGAAAGAAATATGATAACCAGCTTCTTCAGTGGCTGTGCATGTCCAATACAGTAGTAAATATGGAACTGCTTGTTGTGTAAAGTGTGGGTGGTTTTGGTGTTTAAAGTGTGTTGTTTTTTTTTTTTTTTCTTACACCACATTTTATTGAATTTTTAACAGACAATAAAAATATTGTATTGCACATAGTTTTTTTTATTAAACTGTAAAAAAAACTGTATAAAGAAATCACATATAGGTTTAATAATAAAAAAATCATACAAATGGATGGCGTGTACATAAGTAGAGGATGTCACTAAGCATGATTTGCTTTGGCAACCACTGGGAAATTATACTTTATTGATGTTGCCTAGGGAACAGCTGATGCATTCTTATTTATTTTCCATTTGCAGTTTTATTCTTCCAGTGAGGTTATATACAAACACTAAGCACAATTGTAAAAAAAAAAAATAATGTAATAAAAACAGAACATGAGAACTCTGAGAACAGGCAAAAGCTAAGAGAATCTCAGTAGCTCGGTTAGTTCCTGCTCAGGTCACACCGTAGAACACAATATACAGTATAACATTACACAGTATAATTAGAGGGTGCCTCTACAAGACACAATAAACAGGAATTGTGCCCATATCTTAATACTATTGGTGCTGTTAAATATTTTTGTGTACCTTGCTGTGTGCAGAGATCTGCCAAGCTGCCGACTATATTCCCACAGACGTGACTCTTTTGAAGGGATGGGAAAGATGCCATCCTAGTTTTGGATTTTTCACTCACAAATTGGACTGCTCTCCCACAGTGGTGAAAGAAGTAAAAATTCCAACATTGAAGTGTGATGCAAAAGGCTTCAGTTATAAACAGCACAGGGGGACATGTACCAGAGTATTCCTAGCACCATAGTCTTTGCAAAGATTCAAGGTTGTTTTGGTACTGAACAGAGAATTCCACTGCTCTTCGCTCCGGCGGAAATAGAAGGTATAGTGTCTGATTCGTAAGAGTTTAATACCAAATTGCCTTCTTTGATATTCCAGGACATTTTATATATATATATATAGATATTTTTTTATTGCCCTGATTATAGCAACACTCCAAACACCATAATCACCAATGCGTGCTGGAGTGGTTATGGTTCCAGGAGTGCCCTGCCACCTTTCCTCCCTATTGTAAAAAGTCAAACTGTTTTAAAAATGGTTTTACCTCTAGACCGGGTTGTTCAGTACAAGTTTTAGCTTATTGGCTGAGATTGACTCTCAGCCAATGAATTAGCATTGCAGAGCTTTGCTTAGGAGAGCTAAAGAAGCTCCTCTGTAGCTGTAGTGGAAATAACACTGTTCTAAAATGGTTACTTATTTACAATGGGGGGTGCAAGGGTACTCCTGGCACCATAATTACTGCAGCTGTGTGCTGATTGAAGTACGGAGGACAAGTCTGAGCAGCAATGGGCAGCAGTGATTGGCTTGGAGTGTCAGCTGACTACTTTCAGCCTTTCACGGTGCTCATTGCTGGTATGAATTAGTATGGCTATAAGGAAATGTGCAATCTTTGCCTTAGTTACACCTTCAGTAGATACACAAATGAGAACCAACACTCCTAATATATGAATTGGGTGCAAACTCCCGAGTTTACCTTTCATACACTTGCTCAAAGGATACCAAGGAATGAAGTTGGCCTAATCCAAACTAGTGGTATAAAATCTCCTTCTAACATTCTAACATTTATACCTCTAGGAGGGGTCAGGCTGTGCGTGCCCAGGGACCCTTATAGAGTGTTTAAACTGCTTAAAATGGTTTAACTCTGAATGGAAGTGCAACACTAATGAACTCAAGGCACTATAACCCAATCCAATGAGATGAAATAGTTACAGTGCTTGCAGTGTCCCTCTGAGAACACACTGGGGGAATAAACAACAGTCTTTACTATTTTCATCTATATTCCTTGGAGGCTCCTCCAATCCCAATGCACAAACTCAAAGAGGAACAGTCAGAGTTTAGAGACAATAACATATTGCATAGTTTAGTATCTCACATAAAGGTTTCAGTATTTCAATTTTAATCCAAAATACTTATACTCCATATAGGAGAATAAAAGAAATCAAGTTGTATAAATAAACAAAAAAAAAAAAAATAGAATTTATTTATAAATACTCACTTGCATTTTAGTATTAATAAAACCGCTTCAAAGTAAAGTACATCTGAATCTGTCCATCGACTTTAAAAGTTCAGCAGTAGCACTATACCTCTGATCCAGCAGTTACAATGTCAAGTACAGTGCGACCTCAGTTTACGAATTTAATGCGTTCTCCGTGACGTTTCTTTTTGTGAAACATTTGTAAACCGAAACGTGTTTTTCCATAGGAATGCATTGAAAACCAATGAATCAGTTCTGGAGGTAAAAAAAAGTCAAAATGAGCTGGCATGGAAACCAACCCACAATGCAGAACACACAATAAAAGGCATGCAAACAACGAAGCTCAGCTCCCTACCTTTCCACAGCTTGAGAAATGCACCAAAAAGTCCCAAAATAACTGCAAACAATTTCCAGAATGGCTCCAAAACTTGATGCAAAAGCCGCTCCAACACCTCCATACTCGACGCCACATGCTACCCACAGGCTATGCATCCTGGGGAAACTTGCTTTGTATTGCAAAAAAAAAATGTATAAACTGAGGCATTTTTTTCAATGGATTTTCATTTTGTAAACCGAAAATTGTTAACCGAGGCGTTTTGTAAACCGAGGTCCCACTGTACTTTTGAATGGACATGGCCCCAGATTATCATCGGGCAGGGCTCGACAAATCCCAGGTCGCCATGGCGCCTAGGAATTTTGCTTTGACGTCTGGGATATGCGAGATCCTTACTTCCGAGGAGGGCGGTCGGCGGCAAGCTGGGAGATTATGGAGGCGGGTGGCATGCTGGGTGATCATGGTTGTAGGCGGCTAGCTGCAAAAAAGAGGAGTGCAGCAAGGGAGCTGTAATGTGCCTGCTCTGCCCCCCCCCCACCCGTGCGCCACTTAATAAGACCGGGGCTCTCACTAAGCGGCATACAGGGGAGCAAAGCAGAGACATCACAGCTCCCTCGCTGCCGGCAACTGTACGCGCAGCAAGCCGCCTGTAACCACAACCACTCAGCAGGACTCCCTCCTCCATAATCCCCCAACTTGCTGCTCGCCTGCACGATCCCCCAGCATGCTACCCACTGGACCCCAGGTACTAAATCAACCAATAGTGCAAGTGTATGTCTGTCAGTGTGTGGGTCTGTCATGGTGTGTGTGTGTGTTGAGGTGACCAGACCCCTTCCGTTCGCAAAGGAATTGTGTTTTTATTCACTTTTTTCCCCCACACTGTGCTGGTCTCCCCTCAACTGGCCCTACCTCTATGGCTGAGATTATCAAGTTTGAATTTTTTTTTTCTTAATGTACCACTCCATTAGGAATGCATGAATTGAGTTATAGGAAATTAATGCCAAAACAATAGAATGTTTGTTTTCCTATATAATTAGTTTATTTCGCTTTGACTGACTTACCTTTAGATTCACAGCGCACGCTTCTCGCTTTGGCCGCCAATTCTCCCTTGCCTGAATTCATCATTACAATCCAATGCTTCCCCCGTGAGGGGGGGCTTGTGCCCATAGGTGGCAAATGCCAAGTTTCACCAGTCGGCATCTCATCAGAAAGATGTCGGCTCCATGGTTCTCTATGGGGAGTGTTCGGGATCTACATGCAGAGCGTGAAGACGCTGAAAGTTGGTCCTGCAAGGACTGCTACTGTCAGCCTGCAGGATCAAGCTCTTGAACATAAATCACATCATTAAGTTGTAGTTGTCTTTTAAGACCGTGGTCTCCAACCCAATCCTCATGGCCCAACAACAGTCCAGGATTTATTTCACTTGTTTTATTCCAATGGAGATACTGACAAAACCTGAACTGTTTATGGTCCATGAGGACTGGGTTGGAGACCACTGTTTTAAGAGACAGTCTAAGCTGCCTGATACATTTTTATATCTGATATAAATAGTTTTAACTGAACCACATTTGAAAATAGTTGCTGTGATGACACTTCCCCATAGATCAAGGATTGGTCGCAGGAACCGCACTCACTCCCAACGGCCACGGGTGCTCTGGAACAGGACCAGCAATCCCAACACGACAAGGCAACAAGAAATATTCACAGGCACTCCAACTGTGAAAGCCGCAGGCAGATTTATTGCAACAAAATGCACAGCAACGTTTTGACCTAACAAGACGTCCTCTTGTTAGGTCGAAACGTTGCTGTGCAATTTGTTGCAATAAATCTGCCTGCGGCTTTCACATTTGGAGTGCCTGTGAATATTTCTTGTTTCCCCATAGATCAGTGACATCAGTACATCGAACTTGTGCTAGATCTGCTCGGTGTGTATACACCCCTCTCCTCCCTGGTTAGTGGCTCGGGAGAGCCATGTTCACAATTCCTATTGTGCAGTTCCACACATGTGATGTGTGGAAGAATGACTGGGGGCTAAACGACAAATCCTTTTAAACCTCTTGGTAGACAGGTGTTTATGAGAAAAGGAAAAGCCCCAGAATAAGATGATCTCATTTATGGTATTGGAGAAATCTGCTGCAGTCATGTGCAAGGCAAGTTTTTAATTGACCCATGGAATGTTCACTTTCCGATCATGCTATTATGTGACATTCTTCACCAAGTTGAGATGTGCCTCTTTTATATGCTTTTTAAATATTTTTTTCCATCTACTAGTTAGGAAAGGCATAATGTTATAAAGTCAGTTATTTAAAGAAGAACTGTTCTTATTTGTAGTAATGCACAAGATATTTTTTTTTGTGTGTAAATACTCTAGTACGGTTTGCTTCCTTTGGTGGAATTTACCTGTAAAAGTCTTAATTGGCTGCATGAACTGTAAAAAGATTATACTGAAAGTCAACACTCACGTTTTTAAAATGATCTTTGTACCATAATTGGTTGGCAAACACCTGGAAGAAAGACTTGAATATTTCGGCCCATTTTGCTGAAATATACCAAATGAAATCACAAACATTATAGGTGCCAAAGATCTCTACTTTGCTAGGACATTTTGCATTTTGGTTTACTGTCCCAGCACAAATGGGTCCGAAAAACCTGTCCCGCATTTTCAAATTTGCCAGACGGTGGGGACTGGGCACTAGGACCATGCAGAGAGCTCTTCAGCAACACTCAATGCATGGTCTGTCTTGAGGGGAAAGGCTGCCACTTTTATTTATCTGGTGATCTACGTTTACAGCAAGGCTATTATCATTATTGTCACTGCCATACTTGGATTCTGTTGCATCCAGGTTCACTGGTGGTGTGGAGGTAAGAACATATTGGGAGAGATTTTCAAAGTGTTGCTGACACATTTTATGTTTCCTTAACTATGCAATTTACAATGTCTACTAAACTTGATCTTCCACAGATGCTGTAAGAAGCCAAATTACTTGTATTACAATTTTCCGAACTTGGCATAGGCTGATCTCTGGATTACAAATAGTCAAATTACAGGGTGTCATTTTATGCAAATCGAGAGCCCGCAGCAGTCCATGCCCTCTGTGCTGCTTTGGCAAATTTGATTTGTTTAAAAATATCAGCTGCTTGCTTTTAGTCTTGAAGCACCCATTGCTGGTATTACTTTGTATGACTAGCAGGAAGTGTGTTATCTCTGCCTTGGCCATACCACTAGTAGAAGGTGGGCTGTGTGTGGCCAGGGACTTTTTTTTGGCATTAACCTGGTTTAACGCTGAATGAAGAGACAGTGGCAGATAACTTCAGACACTATAATCCAATTCAATAAGGTGAAATTGTTATAGTGCTTACATATCATCTGGCACAAATGGATCTCTGTTCAGTTTGACAAAATAAATAAACACATTTCAGTTAAAAGAACACTATAGGGTCAGGGACACAAACATGTATTCCTGACCATATAGTGTTAAAACAACCATCTAGCCCCCTTGCACCCCTAAATATAGTAAAATCTTACTTTTATTCAAGTCTGTTGCTGATGCCTTTGCCCCTGATCTGCTTGCTTTGCTGACATAATCAGACATGGTGTTCTGAGCCGCGATAGGAAAGCATTGGATTGGGTGAGACAGCCATTGGAGGCAGATCAAGGGCAGAGCCAGCCCATGCCAAACACAGCCCTGGCCAATCAGCATCTCCTCATAGAAATGCATTGAATCAATGCATCTCTATGAGGAAAGCTCAGTGTCTACAAGCAGAGGGTGGAGCCACTGAAAGGCAGTGCTGCACATTGCGCAGCACTGCCCCAGCAAGCACTTCAACTAGCCAGTGGAGTTATCCCTAAGCGGTTATGTAAACACTGCATTTTCTCTGAAAAGACATTGTATACTGCAAAAAGCCTGACGGGTATGATTATACTCACCAGAACAAATACAATAAGCTGTATTTGTACTGGTGACTATAGTGTCCCTTTAATGACTTGTTTTTAGTTCTTATTTTTGGTTACTGTCCCAGAAAACTGAAACACTGCACATACAGATATTTCAAGCACTCTAACCACTTGATATTGCTGACGTGGTTATGATTGTTGGAGAAATCCTTTCATGAGTAATATAGGAGATGTTTTGTTTTTGTGTATTGAGGTGGTTGTGGTACCAAATGCTAGCATTTAATTTGTCAAACTGAAAAAAGAGCTTGTAATTCTAGTGAAAAACCCTGCTATTCAGAGACCCAGATATTACACTGAAGTTGTTATAGTGACTGGAGTGCTGTCTTTTAATGTTTTAATGCTAAACGAATGTCCGCAGCAACCCATCCCCCTCTATTCTGGCTGGACTAATAAGGAAGGTTTAGCCTGAGCAGCAATGCATGGCTGTGATTGGCTGAAAGCAGTCCGAATATCACAATGCCTATTGTTGGTATGAATTAGTATGACTAAATGATTAATGGGGCAATAGTGTCCCTTTACGTCTGTATTTTGTGGGTTGGACAAAATGAGTCGAAACACTGCATGTCCTGGCACCATAACCTTTCAATAAACTGAGGTGGTTATGCTGCTTAGATGCAGGAATGTTTGAAATTTGAGTAAGTTCTAACAGTTGAGTAGTGGATAAATTCTTGTTTCTGAACCATGAATCCTATGTTTGCCCATTTACTTATATTTTTTCATAAACACTATCCTTAGTAGAGGTCAATAAGATGGAATAATATGATAAATAAGATCATGTCCATTACTCTTTTTTTTAACATTTAAGTTCAGATACCAAAGAGAAGCTAAACGTATAAGACAAATTGGCTATTGAGAAGTTTCAGAAGGTGAAGCTAAATGTTAAATTTTTTTTAAATGTTTTTTTTTTTTTTTTTGTGCTTATCCTTGGGGGTTCCCGTTGTTGGGATATTTAGTCAGTAGAGAACAAGCATAGCAGAGTAAAGTCTTTGTGCTCTGGAATACTTAGTACGGCTAGCTAGTAAGTCCAATGAGAGTCAGATTTGTATTTTATTTTTTTTTTCTTTCTTCTATTAACATTTAGGAGTCTGGACACCGTAAACGTCATATTGTAGAGAGATGCTTGCAATTCCTTTAACAATCACCTGCTACTTTGAGGGGCCTGGACAGTCATTTGAACAGGAAAAAAAAATTCCATCTTTAATTTGTGTGCAAGGGCGATGTGCTGTCCCTGGGGATAGGGGACTTGTGTGGAGTCACTGTACTATAAACTATAGGTGATTTTGTCCTTTCAACCAAGGTCTTTATTGTCCCTCTAGAGTGAGTTAGGGCAGAATTTGGTTCCTCCCCCACATGACTGCAGGGAATTGTCAGTTCCTGATTGTGTGGTGATGTTACGGAGATCCCTGGACTGTCCACTCAATCCCAAGCAAGTGGGATCAGTGTGGCAGTTTTGGGAGGGGAGAAAAAAGGTGATGAACTGGGTTCATGATACACCCTCGGGCGAAACCTAGGGATTTGGTTTTGATTACTTGGCATACAAAGCAGAAAGAAACTTGCATTGAATACTGGGTTTTAATATCTTTCTGGCTCCCTCTGCTAAAAAAATAAAGAAACCGAAATTCAGTGTGATAACAATGCAAATCATGAAAATGGTCAAAAAGTAATCTTTTGTTTACATTTTATGCAAAGGTTGAGTGGGTGTGTGTTTATGTATAAGTATCTGGTTATATCTTTATGAAAGCATTTATAGGCAAGTCAGTGTCTTGCTATGTATATGTGATTTGTCTAATTGTGTGTGAGTGCGTAGTTAGTTCAGCACTAATGGCAGCGGCAAGGGAGCTGTGAGCTTCCTGTTGTTCTTGCTTTGTTCCCTCCCCGCCCCCCCAAAAAACATGCAAGTGTATGAGAGAATGCAGTGTGTGTGTAGTGAGTGTGTTTTTACTCACCTTTATTCCCTTGCCGAGCCAGTCTTGCTAGGCAAAACTATGTGCCTCTTCTCATAGAGATGCATTAAATCAATGCATCTCTATGGGGAATATTCAGTGCAGCACTGGACCAAGAAGCACCTCTAGTGGCCATCTGTGTTATGAGACAGTAGTGTAAACACTGCCTTTTGTTCTGAAAATTATTAAAAAGTGTGCATTGACAGGCTATAGACACCAGAACTATTACATTAGGCTGTAGTGGTTCTGATGACTATAGTGTCCCATTAAGAATTGTATATATTATTTTTATTTTTTTAGCTGTCTCTTTGATTCAAAGTAAATTTGTGGAGCCCTGGTGTATGAGATTATGAGAGTGTGTGTATAAATCAAAATGTATCTGATGCTACATTCTAAGGAAACTTGTAAATTCAGGTTCTAAATCTTGTAATTTTTTTTTTCATTTTTTTTCTTAAGAACAGGGAAGGAATATACCAGCCCTTGAATCATCATGGCTGCCCCTATTCAGTGGGCACGCTATCAATGGCAGAATGTTGCATCTTCAGATAGCACCAGGGATGGAAATGAGGACTCTCCTCCGCATAGACGACTCCTGGGATTTGGTAGACAAAGTGGGAAGAAAACGACTAGACATCGAATTGTTATCCCATGTTTGGATCACTTTAAGGAGGAGTATGAAAAATTAACCAAAGGGTACAAGAACAATCGAATAAGGACAACCAAATACACCTTGTGGAACTTCATACCAAGAAACTTGTTTGAACAATTCCACAGGTAAGTACGTTTATTTCAAATCTGACAAGTTTTCTCAGCAGGAGTGTATGCACTAGATTGTACTTGTAAGGATTGGTTTGCTCAAAGTCATGGTAGCCCTGACTGTAAATGTCACAATTGGCATTTGATTTTCTCATTTTCTCACACTCCACCGATTTCATAAACTTTTATGCATGGACAGCTAATCTTAGAAATGATACTAATTATTTATACAGTGTCAGAAATTATTTATAAACTTAATTATACTGGATGCATAATGATTATTAATGCACATCGCTTTCCAAACCAGTTCCCCAAGTTCACTGCATTCTTTTACTCATACTACTACGTAGGGCAGCAAGACGCCTTTCACTCATCCCTTCCTAACCCTCCACCTCAGGCTAGAATCAATCCTAGATTCTATTTTATGTAGTTTGCTGCACATTAACACAAATGTAAATTCAAAAACAAACAAAGTACATTGTTATCTAATCTATATAATTGTGTAAAATATCTTCACACTTTTAATAAAATGTGTGTCTTCACTTATATATTATTTATTTTTTTACCTAAGCACAGATTCATTTGAAGAAGTGAAAGTTATTTTTTTTTTTTGTTGAACATTTCTATACACGCAAAACATTTCAATTCCCCACAAGCTCACCATCTCCCCACCTGTATATTAACACTTCATTTTCTTAATGCCAAGTTCCTAACATTCTGTTCTGTTTGTCTGCATCTATCAGCTCTCCAGAATTGCATTAGCCCACCCCTCCCTCTGATGCAAAGAGGCTTCAGATCCACCAATGCGCTTTTCTAATTTTCTGTAAAGTGTGCTACATTTAATCAGTGTTTCCATGTGGAATTTTAGTTTGACAGCACAACTCCAAATTCAAGCATCCACCCAGTGGGACATCTGCCCATTAGAATTTAGTTTCCAAAATGTCTTTATCCAGAGTGTAGTCTGAAACACAATTACTTTCTGTGCACATTTGCATGTCAAGCTCTGTGATCGTTGTTCAAACGATTTCTATGTCTGTGCCTATGGAATTCTTCGTGTTTTGACTCACCACCGTCTTTTTGGAACCTAGCTATAGAACAAACGCTTTCAATATACTGGACGTCTACTTAGGCCTTGCAGTCACATATTGAACCCTGCCAAACAACCTCAGTAAGGGTACTAGATACATATCTCTCTCTAGTCTTTTTCACTGAATGTTGAAGTTTACTTATCCATGCTGCTGTGCTCGCTCAGTAGTCAGCCCTGCCTCCTTGGCTGAGATCATCAATCTTGATTATCTCACCCAATCCAATGCTTTCCTATTAGGAGGCTAGTGCACATGTGCAACAAGACGCCACAGTGCACCAATCTGATCTGAAATGGTGACAATTTTAGTGGTCAGTGTGACAGGCACTTGAAGCCGTTCTAACCTTGCAATGCTTTCAGTTGCAGGGTTACAATTACAGGAACATGGCATCCTGACCACTTACTTGAGATGAAATTTGGTTGAGACTGATGAATTTGGACAACCAATTGACATTTGTTACGCTAGTGTGTTCAGAAGTCCATTTACGTTATTGAACTTGCCCCCACTTGCACTCCCAGATAAAAGGTTACCTGGATCATTGCACAAGATGACATCTCTAATCCAGTGGAAGGTGGGTCCATCACCACGGCTCCACTCAGCCTCTGGTCGCTATCTCCCAGCCAGGGTCCATTTCCAGGGTTAAAGCTAAACCTTTCTGTTTAATTTCTGTCTGATAGCTATCTCTATTCTGTCTGGAATCTTGACCAACCATCATAAATAATGACAAACCTGTGCAAACAATGGATTGGCTGCTTATCCTTGGGGTATGTGGCTGAATCAACAAATGGTCTTCAGAATCTCATATTCTCTTATTCTGAGGCATTCCAAGTTCCTATACAGGAGAATAGTATGTAGTGTGCCTTCTTTAGATTTAAGTATAATTCTACCTAACTTAGGCCTTGATTTACTAAGTGCTCCGAACTATTCAATTCTGTTAGACAAACTTCCACATAATTTATCTACAAAAATTCCCATAGGCGTTATTGTTGTCTTCTGTAGATAAATTGTTTGGAAAGTTTTTCTAACCTTTTTTAATCATATAGAACACATATTAAATAGAGGCATTTAAGGAACACTATATCGTCAGGAACAGAAATGTGTATTCCTGACCCTAAAGTGTTAAAATGCAGTTTAGGCCTCTTGAATCCCTTAAAAATTGTGAAAGCATTGGATTGGCTGACATTGTCAATTCTGTTGATCTCAGCCAAGAAGGTGGGGCGAATACCAAACGCTGCTCTGGCCCATCAGCATCTCCTCAAAGACATACTTCAAATCAATGCCTCTCTATGGGGAAAGTTCAGCATCTCAATGCAGAGCTATGCAGAGCACATTGTGCAGCACTGAACCAGGAAGCAACTCTAGTGGCTGTCTGAGTGACTGCCACTGGAGGTGTCTCTATGGAGAAAAAGCAGTACTGACATTAAAATGTCTGCAGGGACAGAATATACTTACCAGAACAACTACATTAAACTGTAGTTGTTCTTGTCACTATAGTGTCCCTTTAACTTCTTGATAATCTAAAATATAGATACTTTTTTGAGTTTATCTTTTTTAAAAAAAAAAAAAAAGTTTTTTTGGTACTACATTGGTTAACATTTACAATCGATGTTCTTCAGCATCTACAAACCAAAACTGGTACTATTTACACCACTTGAAAGTCCACTACCAGGACTGTAGCACTTAATCATACGATAAATCACCATCGATTCATTTTTTTATTTTTTTTTAGCTTAGAGGAAAAATGTGAGACCAAAAGTGGTTTTCAACATAAAAACACTTCACAGCTCTGCAAGCTATTTGAGTAGATAAGGACTGAACGCAAGCTATTAAATTAGGTATCTTAAATATTGAGCACATGATGTACAAGTACAACATTAGCTTCCTTTTGTAGTGTCTATTGGCTGGAGCAGGGGTAGTCAACCTTTTAATACCTACCGCCCACTTTTGGATCTTTGTTGATGGTAACATTTCCTTACCACCCACCAGTGCCGCAGTAACTAATTGCGTGTGGGAGGGTGGCTTTGTGTGTGAAGGGTGCATAGGGTCTATGCTGTGTGTAGGTGGGTTAGATGTGAAAAATCCATCATAATGTCTCCCCCTCCCTTCTTCTTACCTTTTACCAGGGAAGGGGGTTCATAATGCTGCAATCCCTGGTGGTGTGGCATGTTCACTTTAGGCTGCAGCTCATACGACTGCATGCTGACTCTCCTGTCCTCCTGCGAGCACAGCACTGCAGGACCCACCTGAAATCCTAAACCGCCCACTAGTGGGTGGTAGAGACCAGGTTGACAACCCATGGGTTAGAGGGTAGACTAGTAAGTGAGTTTAGTTGTTGTTTTTTCTTTTTTATTTCCTTAAATTCCTGTTGTTAGAGACCTCCTTGCATCATGACCTATATAAATACAGAACATTTTCTCCATACTTATCGTAATTTTCTTTTCCTGGCTATAATTCATAGCAGCATTACTAATGGGTTAGCTCCGAAACAATCAATTATAACCAGACTGTAGGTATAAAAGGTCATAAAACATGGGAGGGTTGCTGATGCTGCCATGAATTATAGCCAGGACAAGAAAATTACGGTAAGTATGGAGAAAATTTTCTGTATTCCTGACCATTCATGGCAGCATCACTAATGGGTAATACCCAAGCTCCGCAACAAAGGGAGGGTGAATAAAAACGAGACCCCAATAATTTTGCTGCAAAAGAGATTTATTTAATTATGAGAGATTCACTGAGGACAAAACCCCTCTTCCGAAGGATGAAGAGGAAGAAGCCACATCCAGCTTGTAATGTTTGATGAAAGTTATAGGTGACTGCCCTGCATATGTCGTCAGGAGGAACCTCTGCCCAGTTAGCCCAGGAGGTAGCCAATGCTCTAGTAGAATGGGTCTTTATCTTTTCCGGAGGAGATAGATTCTTGAGTTTATATGCCATTTTTATGGTGTTTGAAACCCATCTCCTCAAAGTAGCGGTAGAGGCAGCTTCTCCCTTTCTGTATCCTGAAGGGATAAGAAATAAGTGCTGCAATTTTTCTAAATAGGTTAGAGTCCTCTATATATATTTTTATATTTTATTTTATTTTTTACACATTCCCTCACATCCAACTGATGGAGTTTAACTTCTTCCGAAGAAGAAGGGTTTTGGTAAAAAGAAGGTAGAATCACTTCTGTGCCAAGTGAAAACGAGAAACCACCTTAGGTAGGAATTCCATTCTAGATCTTCAGATAATTCTATCATGGAAAACCTGAACGTGATTCGGATCACTGGAGAAGGCTTGAATTTTAGACATTCTTTTAGCCGTAGTGATTGCCACCAAGAACAAGGTCTTGTACGTCAGATTAACTATACCCAACTCATCCAACGGAGCAAAGGGGGAGTCTGACAAAACAACCAGTACCAAAG
The DNA here is from genome assembly GCF_036172605.1 of Pelobates fuscus. NCBI lineage: Eukaryota > Metazoa > Chordata > Amphibia > Anura > Pelobatidae > Pelobates > Pelobates fuscus. The sequence goes on from NC_086322.1 coordinate 86,690,679, forward strand.
AAAGATCCCAAGGAGGAGCATAATTTCTAGATGGTGGTCTTATGCGTATAGCTGCCTTAAAGAACCTCGCAATGATAGGGTCTGATGCCCAGGAGGTGTTACACTGAGCAGACAAGGCTGATGACTGCACTTTTAAAGTGCTTAAGCTTAGGCCTTTCTCCAGACCTTCGTGTAGAAATTCCAGAATAGCTATATTTGAAGGTTGTGGGAAATTCTTGGATTTCTTTTCTGTCCATAATCAAAATAAATCCCGTATTCTGTGGTAACACGCGGAGGTGGAACTTTTCCTGGATTTTAACAGTGTATTCACCACAGGCTCTGGTAACCCCTGCTCTAAAAGTCTCTGCTTTTCAAGAGTCAAGCCGCCAGTTTCCATTGGTTTGGATTGGGATGCATCGAGGGACCTTGTATTAACAGATCTACTCTCATGGAGGACCTAAGCACATTTTGTTCAGGAGTGGGAACCACGGTCTTCTCGGCCATCTTGGAAGTATAGCAATCACGGTCTTCCGTTCCTTCCGAATTTTCCTTAACAATCTGTGAATCATCGTCAGTGGAGGGAATGCATACCCCAGATCGAAGTCCCAAGAAAGGGAAAAGGCATCTTGTCCTGCTGATTGATATTCTGCCCTTAGGGAAAAATACTTCGGGACTTGAGCATTCCGATATGAAGCCATCAAATTGACCTGGGGTGTGCCCCACCCTAACGATATCTGATGAAATACCTATGGGTTTAATTGTCATTCTCCTGTTTGAATCTTCGTTCTGCTCAGATAGTTTGCCAGAACATTTTCTTTCCCTGGAAGATGCACTGCTTTCAGACCCTGTAGACTGTTTTGAGCAAATTCCATCAATGGAAATATTTCTCGCAATAGAGCCTTGCTTCTGGTTCCACCTTGTCGGTTTACATATGAGGCCACTGCTCTGTTGTCTGTCTGGATTCTCACCCAAGAATTTGTTATATCTTGTCGAAATCCCTGCAGGGCATAGAATATTGCTCTTCGTTCTCTTAGGTTCGAGTGCAACTTGCTCTCTCTCCGTAGCCATGTACCTTGTATCCATTTATTTTCTAAATGCGCACCCCATCCTTGGAGACATGCGTCTGTAGTAACTGTTTTCCATGGTGGATCCTCCAGAGAAAACCCCAAGGATAAGTTCTTGGTTTTCTACCACCAAGTCAGGTCGTCTATTGTTTTTTGAGAAATAGGAATTTTTTGATCCCAGCCTTGTTTCTTGAATTCCTTTAGAAACTTAATTTGGATGGGACACATCTTCCATTGGGCCCATTTCACCAATCCTATAGTTGATGATGTAAGAGATCCTATAAGGCTCATGAATTCCCTTGCTGTAATGCATCTCTTGTAGTGAAGATTCCTGATCTTTATCTGAATCTTCTTCATTCTTTCTGCAGACAAATTAACTCGACCAATTACCGTATCTATGGCAGCCCCCAGGAATATAATATTCTGAGAGGGAACCATCATACTCTTTTCCAAGATCAGTTTCCAACCATGGTTCACGAGGATTTCTACGGCCAACTGAGTGTGGAGTGCTACCTTCTGGCTGGATGGACCTATAATCAGAAAATCGTCCAAGTAATGGTATATCTCTATCCCTTTCTTTCTGGTTACTGCTATTAATGCGATGAGTACCTTTGAAAATGTTCTGGGAGCCAGGCTCAGCCCAAATGGAAGTCCCTTGAACTGGTAGTGTCTTCCAAATACACAAAATCTGAAGAACTTGCGGTGCCATATGTTGATTGGGATCTGGTGATATGCATCTTTCAAATCGATTGACGTCATCCAATCCCCCATACTGATGTTTGGTACAATAGTCGAAATGGATTCCTGTAACGAGTATATACCCCTACACGCAGGATCCAGCCTAACAGAAGACAGTACAGAGGAGAGATACGTCTACCGGACCTTAGAGTGGCCGGACTCGACGTAATAGGATAAGACAGAGTCAGGAACGATCCGAGGTCAAGGGCACAAAGAGACAGCGTAAACGAAAACTAGCCGGGGACTGGTACACAGGAATCAGCAAGCCGGCAAACAGTACAGAATAGGATAAAGCGAAAACGAAGTCAGAATACAAAGCCAAGGTCAAATACGGAGAAACACAACTGAACACAACAAGCACTAAAGGGAACTGTAGCAGAAACCACGATAGGGCAAGGAACTAAGGGAAAAGGGTAAGTATAAGTAGCCTTCAAACTAATGTGATTGGCTCCTGTCACTTCCACTCCCCCAACAGGTAAGTGTATGGGGTGATTGGCATGACAGGAGCCAATGGGAGCCTTTTTGCAATTTAGGCTCCCACTGTCTCTTTAAGAGCGCGCCCGAGATTCGCGGCGCGCTCTTAGCTGCAGGCGGGACACGTGACCGCTTCTCGCGGTCACTGCCCGCCTTCCTGTCTGAACAGTCGGACGAGCCGCGCGCGGCTCGTGCAGCCGCAGGACCGCGCGCGGCTTGAAGAGAGGACCGCGTCCGGCCCCCGGATAAGGTAAGTACCGCTACAGTACCCCCCCCTGAGGACACGCCCTCCGGGCGGGCAGGACCAGGCCTGGCAGGAAAACGCGAATGGAAAGAACGTACAAGGCGGGGAGCATGAACAGCATCCGCAGAAATCCAACTGCGCTCCTCAGGCCCATAACCCTTCCAATGTACCAAGTACTGAAGCCGACCCCTGAGAAAACGAGAGTCAATAACCGCAGATACTTCGAACTCCTCATGACCCTCCACAGAGACAGGAGGGGGAGGGGGAGTATGCCGGGTATAGCGGTTGCGTACGTAAGGCTTCAACAAAGAGGTGTGAAATACATTGGGTATACGCAGATTCTTAGGCAGACCCAAGGCATAAGAAACGGGATTAACCTTATGTATAATGCGATAAGGACCAATGAAGCGGGGAGCCAATTTCATAGAAGGCACCCGGAGGCGAATATTCCGTGTGGAAAGCAAAACCCTGTCCCCCACAACATAGGAATCAGCAAGCCGGCAAACAGTACAGAATAGGATAAAGCGAAAACGAAGTCAGAATACAAAGCCAAGGTCAAATACGGAGAAACACAACTGAACACAACAAGCACTAAAGGGAACTGTAGCAGAAACCACGATAGGGCAAGGAACTAAGGGAAAAGGGTAAGTATAAGTAGCCTTCAAACTAATGTGATTGGCTCCTGTCACTTCCACTCCCCCAACAGGTAAGTGTATGGGGTGATTGGCATGACAGGAGCCAATGGGAGCCTTTTTGCAATTTAGGCTCCCACTGTCTCTTTAAGAGCGCGCCCGAGATTCGCGGCGCGCTCTTAGCTGCAGGCGGGACACGTGACCGCTTCTCGCGGTCACTGCCCGCCTTCCTGTCTGAACAGTCGGACGAGCCGCGCGCGGCTCGTGCAGCCGCAGGACCGCGCGCGGCTTGAAGAGAGGACCGCGTCCGGCCCCCGGATAAGGTAAGTACCGCTACAATTCCATCTTGAATGTTTTTTTTTTTTTTTTTTTTTTAGTTTTGAATTAAACTTTTTTCAAGTCCAGGATAAGTCTCCACTTCTTTTGGGGTTTTGGGGCTAGAAAAAACGTAGAATAGTGACCCTTTCTTTGTTCTTTTATTGGAACGTATTCTATCACCTGTTCTTTTAGGAGTTTTGAGATGCAGTCCCTCATAGCTTTCTCTTTTTCTCCTTTTGCTACCCGAGACTGGGTAAACACATCCTTTGTTGGAATGGCCTCGAATTCTAACCTGTATCCTTCGGCCAAGATTGATAGGACCCAGGAGTCTGTCACACTTCTGACCCAGATAGGATTCCTGTAATTCCTGGCTGGGCCGGCACACGTTCAGACGTTTTTCCCTGGCCTTGCTCCTCTTCCTCTGGAAGATTTTTTTGCGGTGTGTTTTTCAAATTGGATCTGGAATACTCTTTCCCAGGTTTATATGCCCTGCTTTCACGAAAGGCACGGTCTTTGTATCTTTGTATCTTTGTATCTTTCCATGCTGTAGAACCATATTTTCTGACTTGCGGAAGAGTTTTTTTTTCCCCATCTGCTGCCTTATGGATAGCTTCATCCAAGACCTTTCCAAATAGGAGATCTCCTTGAAACGGAAGAGCACACAGGGACGCTTTAGAAGCGTAGTCTGCTCCCCAGGAGTGCAGCCATAATGCTCTTCTTGCTGCTATAGACAGGCCCATGCTTTTTGCCACCATTCTGGAACATCCAGAGATGCTTCAGAGCAAAACTCTGTTGCCAACTTCAGATCTCTCAGTCCTTCCAGAAGATGATCTCTCCGAACTCCTTTGGCGATATCCTCCTCTAAGTAGTCTAGCCATACTTTGAAGGCTCTTGACAGCGTTGTTAATGCTACTGCTGGATGTAGCGCAGATCCTAACGCCAGGTATGACTTTATCAGGCTGGCATCTAGCATTTTCTCCATAGGTTCTCTCAAATAAGCCATGGAGTCAATAGGAAGGGCTGTCTTTTTTGCCATATGTATAACTGTGGTATCAATCTTGGGGACAGAATTCCAGGTTTTGCAATCTTCTTTAGAATACGGATATAATCTGAATGCTTTGTTCTTCAGAGTCGTTTTTCTCTCTGGTTTCTGCCATTCTTGGGAAATTATCTCTTTGATTGTAGAGTGTACCGGAAAGGTAGGTCTATTAGCTCTTAAATCCTCATAATATCTATCAGATTCCTTTTTTTTTCAGATTCTTTTTCTGGGAATCTCAGGGTCTCTTCTTATGTTGACCAGTTTATCAACAGATTTCGAATCCAGATTTCTGGAGGCATAGTTAACTTCACCTTCCTCTTCGTCCGACATATCTTCCATCTCCATATTATCACTTGACTCAGAGGAGATTTCTTTTCTTCTTATGCGTTTAGATGAGGACATCTTGCTTGTGGATTTAAACCCTTCTGCAATTGCCTCTGTAATCCATTTTTTCAGTTCTATTTGTGGAGACTTTCTTCTCTCCCTTACTTCAGTGGCTTCTGTCAGACAATCTTGACATAAGTTTCTTCTACTGGGTGCAATTTGATTGCAGTTAACACACCTATTCTTTTCCGGAGGAGATTCCTCTTTTGGATTGCTCGGGCTGCAAAAAAGGCCATATTTTTTTTTCTCATTTATCTTTTTATTGATGAAAAAAAAAGGTTTCAACAATGTGCATTGCAGTGCAATATTTTCATGCAATACTCACCACAGGCACAGCTGTGGGTGACACCCCCCAGGAAGCGAAGACTAACATTTACCTTACGCAAGCTTTGTGATTTATTTGGCTACCGTCCAAAGATTCGTACTATTTAGCCCTCATACATTGAGAGCAAGCATTTTGTGTGGTATGCCTCATGTCCTATTTGTGTTTTGTGCGTTCCTGGTATGAGCAATGTCACCCCTTGCTTTTGTGGTGCACGTCTGGTAATCACCCTGCATGTCATTTGTATTTTAACTTTAACTAGGGAACGGGTATGGGTACAGAAGGGAAAAAGAGGAGGGGTGTCCTAGGCATCACACTCTACAACATGTAAGTTCTGACCCAATGTCACTGGTTGATTCACCTGCGCTCCAACCTAAACCCTATGCCCTTTGTCAGTTTTGGCATCAGTGTTGTGATCCCTATTCGGGCCTTTTATTGTACAGATGGCCAACTTCCCCACTCCTTTTAATATCTCTCAGTGCAGCCATTAACCCTGCTTGTCATCCGTTCATATGCGCTAATTGTGTCCATTTTATTGGTTATGATGTCTACGGATGGGATTGTTTTTCTTTTCCAGCTGCTAGCCAGCACAATTTTCGCTACTGTAAGGATATTAAGAATCACCTTCCTATGGGGGTGAGTGGTAATGTCGGGTGTGATGTGGAGGATGTAACTTTCTGGTTTTATGGGGAGAGTAAGGCCTGTCCTGTGCAATAGGTGGGAGTGGATTAGTCTCCAAAAATCACCCAGCAAGGGGCAAGCCCAGAAAATACGAAGTATGGTTCCCTCTTGTGTGTCACACCTCCAGCATTTCCCAGATGTACCCGGGTAAATGCATGCCAATCTATGTGGCACCAGGTACCACCTCATTAGTACCTTGCAATAAGCTTCCCAAAAAAAGGCCATTTTAACATTAATATATTTTTGGCCCAAAGTGGCACTATTTTCACAACCCCCCGCCCCCATCCTTTTTATAGGATACACGTATATGAGGCTCACCTATGTTTTCTAGATACAGATCTTGAGGCAGAGTGAGAAGCCATCTATTTTAAACAAAAAAAAATTTTTGTTATCCTATTCATTCCAAATATAACTGAACAGTACAATACAAGAAAAAAAAAAAAAGAGAAAAAAACGAATTACCTTATTTATCAAGATTTCAGTCTAGGGCAGCCTTAAACACACTAGAACTGTTCCAAACTTAAGCCAGAACACTGAAAACCCCACCAGAGCGTTCTTTATAGGATTTTGGCGCGATATCGCTTTAAGAGCCCGGCGGTTCGCGCATGAGCAATTGAAACTCCATGACGCCGATGCTACTGCGCATGCCCCGCTCTCCGAACCCGGAAGTAGCACCCAGCCTGTGAAAATAAACAAGCCGAGAAACTCTGCAAGCTGCTTTACTCTCTCTCCAGCATGATAATTACCAGGCACAACAGAAGAAGAAACACTGGAGCTATTCTTCAATGAGTTTAGGGTAATACCAAGGATTTTTTCCATTCACTTACCCAGCTTCTCTTCTGCCACAATCTCTGAGGGGGTTATTGATGCTGAAAGGGGATTTTTTTTAAGGATATACCGACCCCTCATCATTGTAGACTTTTTTTTTTAAAACAGCCCTGTTTTCCATGAAGAGGTACATATACTAAAATGTACCTTAACTCAGTTAGTCCTGCTCTTGCAGGCTGATTACTGAGTTCTTCAGATAAAGAGAGGCTGAACTTTATCTGGTAAGAACCCATGGTACACATGGGAAGGTGGCCTCAAAATAAAATTTTGTATAGGATATAATTCCTGTTTGTCCTGTCAAGGACAGAAAAAAAGACTGGGTTGGTGGAGGGACCTTTTATACCTACAGTCTGGTTATAATTGATTAATTGTTTCCTGTCCTGTTCCTGTTAGGGGCGGCGCTAACCTATTAGTGATGCTGCCATGAATGGCCAGGAATAGCATCATTTCTTGGTGTCTCTTTAAAGGACCACTCTAGGCACCCAGACCACTTCAGCTTAATGAAGTGGTATGGGTGCCAGGTCCAGCTAGGGTTAACCCATTTTTTTTATAAACATAGCAGTTTCAGAGAAACTGCTATGTTTATAAATTGGTTAAGCCTTCCCCCTAATCCTCAAGTGGCTGTCTCATTGACAGCCGCTAGAGGCGCTTGCGTGATTCTCACTGTGAAAATCACAGTGAGAGCACGCAAGCGTCCATAGGAAAGCATTGTAAATGCTTTCCTATGCGACCGGCTGAATGCGCGCGCAGCTCTTGCCGCGCGTGCGCATTCAGCCGACGGGGCGGAGAGGAGGAGGAGAGCTCCCCGCCCAGCGCTGGAAAAAGGTAAGTTTTAACCCTTTTCCCCTTTCCAGAGCCGGGCGGGAGGGGGTCCCTGAGGGTGGGGGCACCCTCAGGGCACTCTAGTGCCAGGAAAAAGAGTGTTTTCCTGGCACTAGAGTGGTCCTTTAAGTAAATTGCACTTTTCTAACACATGTATGCCTTTTAAAGCTTGAGTTCTTTTCCAGCTACTTTTTGTTAGGTCTGTTGCACACATAGAATGTTTGTTTATAGTTTAGTATATATAGGGGTTGACCGGTTTTGAGTTCATCTTGATAAATTTTACTATGCAGGCTGATCACCTTGTTAAGTTATATTGAAAACAGAACAAGTAGAAAGTAGAACTTTGAATGTTTCATAGTTACATAGCTGAAAAGAGACTTGTATCCATCAAGTTCAGCCTTCATCACATATGTTTTTGCTGTTGATCCAAAAGAAGGCAAAAAGCCCAGTCTGAAGCGCTTCCATTTTTGCAACAAACTAGGAAAAACATTCCTTCTTGACCCCAACATGGCAGTCAGATGTCTCCTTGGATCAAGAAGCTATTACCCCACTAATTAGAAATTATATCCCTGTATGTTATGTTTTTTCAAGTATTTATCCAATTGCAGTTTAAACATCTGTATGGACTCTGACAAAACCACCTCTTCAGTCAGAGAATTCCACATCCTTATAGTTCTTACGGTAAGGTAAAAAAAAAACAAAAACTTTTCTTTGCCTTAGATTAAATCTACTTTCTTCCAGCCTAAATGCATGAACTTGTGTCCTATGTAAAGTCCTGTATATGAATAGATTTCCAGATAATGGTTTGTACTTGCCCCTGAATATATTTGTATAATGTTATCATATCCCTAATGAGTTACCATTTTTCCAAACTAAAGAGATTACATTTTTTAACCTTTCTTCGTAATTAAAATGCTCCATTCCTTTCATCGATTTTGTAGCTTGTCTCTGCACTTTTTCTAGTGCCATGATATCCTTCTTTAGAACAGGTGCCAAATATTAAGGTGTGGTCTTACCAGCGATGTATAAAGAGGCAAAATTATATTTTCATCCCGAGAATTTATGCCCCATATTTATACATGACAAAACCTTACTGGCCTTAGCAACTGGAGATTGACATTGCATATCGCTGCCTAATTTGTTGTCTATAACAATTCCCAAATCATCCTCGTGTGTGGTTATCCCTAATTCACTACCATTTAGGGTGTAAGTTGCTTGTGCATTTTTGACCCAGAAGTGCATAACTCTGCATTTCTCAACATTAAATTTCATCTGCCATTCTTCAGGTGTCCACTCTGTATAAGAGAATTGTCTGTGTTAAGTATCTATTTGTTTAAATCAAGTTATCATTGTATTCTTAAAACTGTTATGAATGGTTTTACTTTCCCCTAATAAAAAATGCCTGTAGTAAATCTGTACTCTAGCAGTGATGGTGAATGTGGACCTTGGAGTTGCCAGATATTCTTGCCTGTTAAGATTCATAGAGAGTCCAGGATCTCTTTCTTTTGAAATCAATGAACTATGTCCAACCTTTTTTTTTTTTTTTTTGCATGTAGGGTTTATTATGGTGGTTACCATGTCATCAGCAGGTACATAAAGAGAAACAAGAGGGTTCTGCCAAAACCTTAATGCCTCTTATTTATTGTTTTTTTTTTTTCTTGCCCATAAGAATAAAAATGTGCGAATGTAACTGATGTTGAGGTTTTATATGCAAGCATTCCACAGTTTTTATTGCAAGCAGTGATCGTGTTAAGCATCCATTACTGTTAATGGAGAACTGTTGCTTCCCGGCATTTTTAATGTTATGTTTAACTATCTTCTATATCAAACAAATGTGTCTTTGTGAAGTGTGAACTAATGTAAAAATAAAAACGTCTACATCAACGGATCTTGGCTCCTGCTTAAAGGGACACACTACTGTCCAAATACAAAAACAAAATCACTGTTTTGAAGATATAGTCCAAATTAAAATATGCATACATTTAAAGGGAAACTCCAGTGCCAGGAAAACTATCTGTTTTCCTGGCACTGGAAGGTCCCTCTCCCTCCCACCCCCCACTCCCCAGTTGCTGAAGGGGTGAAAACCCCTTCAGTGACTTACCAGAGGCAGCGACAGGTCCCACGTCGCTGCTTCCTCCTCCCCCGCCGCTCCTCCTTCTGCTTACGTCGGCCGGTTGGCGAGACTGATCTCGCCCGCCGGCCCTAGGAGACTTAATGCGCATGCGCGGCAATGCCGTGCATGCGCATTAGCGCACCCCATAGGAAAGCATTGAAAATGAATTTCAATGCTTCCCTATGGGGAATAGAGCGACGCTGGAGGTCCTCACACAGCGTGAGGGCGCTCTAGCACAGAGAACCTGTGCTATGAAGCAGGAAGTTCCCTCTAGTGGCTGTCTAATAGACAGCCACTAGGGGAGGACTTAACCCTGCAAGGTAATTATTGCAGTTTAAAAAAAACTGCAATAATTACAGTTGCAGGGTTAAGGGTAGTGGGAGTTGGCACCCAGACCACTCCAATGAGCAGAAGTGGTCTGGGTGCCTGGAGTGTCCCTTTAATTATTTTTATTTTTTCTTCGTTGGTAGTATAAAAACAGCCTGTAAAAGCTCCAGATCTCCTGTCTGTAGCCTTTGCAAGCACTCTCCTTCTAACCCTGCCCAGACTTTCTGTGGCTGTCCAATCACTGACTTCCCAATGCAGCTCAATGAGATATCTTTGCAAAGCAGGTGGTCTGGGCAATTGCTGCCTCTTGAGTTTAGCTCCACTGACCTAAAAAAAAAAACAGGAAGTAACAGTGATACCGGAGAAACTGACGGAAGCCAAGCACAGAGAGATGGACACAGGTTTCTTCAGGAAGGAAGAGATTCTTTATTGGATCACCGATCGGGACTCAGAGGGACTAGCGTCACCAAAATACAGCAAGTTCTGAGTCCCGGACAATAGTGCAGGCTCCTTATATAGGCACATAACTCCTCCCATATTAAGCTCCACCCGCACATTCTCTTAACCAATCAACACAAATGAGAATTAACTTCCTGTTTGACCGCATGGCTTGTCCAGCACAATGGAGGAGGGGGAATACTACATCCTGTATTCTTGCACATGCTCCGTACACTACTGATCGTATCTTGCCTCGTGCAACCAACTGATCGATACGTCAGCATATGCACGTACACATGCCACGTGGTAATCTCGGCCTACTAAATTTATTTTTACCGAGATTCCACCACATTCCCCCCTTTGATGCCTCTTGATATTTCACAATTACTTGAGGCATCACTTAACCTTGGTTTGCATACACCGCAAGTTACCTTGAACCAGACCAGACTTATCTTATGATGTGAATCTTCAACACTCATCTTCCTGCATTGGTTCTCCCTGATCTAGAGCCTTATACTTATAAACCGCCATTATCTGTGCAGCAGCCTTCCTCTCTGCTATATTTTCTATCAGGCTTTTCACAGACCTAACTACTAAGGGTATAAGACACGGCAGGAGTAGACACAACATTAAAATCAGTAGGACTCCACCTACCACTGCCTTAAGCCCTCCAAACCACTCATACCAGCTACCAAACCAACTACTTGGATTATACCCTTTCCATACCTGAGTAGGCACATGCGCTAGTTTAACCATATGGCTAGTAAGCTCAGCTATTGCTTGCCCTTCGTCATCTATTTGAAGACAGCAATTGCTCAGGTTAAACTTCCCACATACACCTCCTTCTACTGCCAAAAGGTAATCCAAGGCTAATCTATTTTGGTAGACTGCTGTCCTCATCCTGGTATTATGCTTCGCTAGAAGATTGAGCGCTTGTGATGTTTCGTTAGTAATAATCTCAACCACCGCCTGTAATCTTATAATACGGTTGAGCATATAAATAGGGGTTCTATAACCAAAGGTACCATCTTCTGCCCACGTGGCTGGCCCATAATAATCTATGATACGCTGGGGAGGCCATTCATCATCTTCCCAGACGCCTATCTCTATGGGTCCCCTTTTCTTCCTATGATTCACATCATACACTTTAACACCTAAAGTCTCACCTGTTTCAATCGGTAACAAGAAGAAGGATGGTTTGAGCATACCCAACACACATGCCCCTTCCCAGTCCTGTGGCAACTCCGAATAGGCTTTCTTACCACAGATCCAGTACAAATTTGCTGGGGCTCTCCAGGTAGATGTGATGGATAAATCAAACCACACATCCTTTAAATTGGCGTTTCTAGCAAACGGGTTAGATGGTTCTGAGACATTTGAAGCCGACCACCAGGTTGTATTCTTTGTATCATCATCATAAGCTTTTTGCCCTAGACAAGTTAATTCTCCTACAGAAGTATTATACATTATTCCTTTCCTTGCTATGCAAACATAACCTATGATGGAGGTCTTTAATCTCCACTCAGATTTACCTCTAACACTCATATGATAATCGGCTTGTGTAGATATTAATTGGTCAACTGCCTCAGAACCGGACATTACCTCCTTTGCTTCCCAAGGCCATTGGTCTCCCATGTTAGTACCTCCACACACACAGCAGTTGGTAACATTAAGACTACCGGCAATACTTTCGGCTAAATCAATGAACAGGTTTTTAGCATTATGGGGGATCTTATTATCTATACTCATCTCTTCATAAAAGGAATGGTATACTTGATGAGTTTGGGAGGATACCGTATCAGTCTCTATCCCTATAAACAATACTGTCCCAGGATCTAAACCCGTCCCGTATATCTGAAACCCAAATAAATTACCATATTTGTCTAAGAACTTATCGGGGTTATTTATAAGTATATGAATGGGATTGCATTCCATAGACCTACAATATGGGCTGGTAGGCAACTTAGTCACTATCATGTCTTTGTCTACTGTCTGTCCCCAAGTCGCCCACCCCACACAAGACCAATATGGGCAAAAGTTATAGTCTTTATTTGGGCATCTAGGACTCACATATTTATTTTTACTACTGGGACAAATATATTTATCATTAGACCCATACGTCCTCTCCCATCTAAGATCCCCACATACATTCCACGGCTTTCTACCACTTGATATCGCCTTACACGCATCAAATAGCAGAACACCCGAAGAATGTACAGATTCTAACACCGTCTTATTAATTAGGGTCCCCTGAGGATCTCCATTCCTGAGAGTTAACCAAATTGTACGGGGTTGATACTCCGGACTGAAGCACTTAGGTTCTCCTACTCCTAAATGGCACACACTATAATCTATATTTAAGTATCTACATCTCGATACATCTCCTTTACACTCGTATTGTGAATGCCAAATTAGGGTTTGGGAAATATGGTTACCTGTTCTCGTAGTCTTAATGCATACCTCACAGCTAGGAGTGTCGGTACCTCTACCTTCCTGAATATAAAAACACACATAAATAAACACTATCATTAACACATCTTTCGCCGTCATCCTCAGTCTTCGTCCGTGCGAAGGCACCTCAGCTTCCAGGATGTAAGGGCTGCAGGGAATGGAGTTCTGCTCGTCTTCACAGGAGTCCCTTCGAGACTTTCCCTGGCTTATAAACTATACGTCGGTGGGCGGACAGGCTTTATTATGGCCTTCTCACTCACGCACCAAATCCCAAAAATAATAAAATTTGTAATCCACAATAGTTCCTCGTTACTCCGACTGAGTAGTGCGTTTTAACCGGATCTTGCAGGGATTCTCTGGATCTGCTGTAACTTGCCAAGAATCGACTGCTGCTGGTTTAACCCTGGAGTGATGTATCCACGGAGTCACTTCGGCTACTTTTATCGCTGTAGGGGTAGACAAAAGAACAACATAAGGACCTCTCCACTTGGGCCCTAACGGTGCATTATTCCACTCTTTAATCCACACTTGGTCTCCTGGATGATAACTATGAACAGGGGGATAAATATTCACAGGTAATCTATCTTGTACCCATTTCTGTACCTCCTCCATAGTCTTACCCAACTCTACAACCTGCTGCCGGGTAATTCCTTCTCCCAACTGACTCAAGTCCCCCCTTAAGTTACCAAGTACGGGAGGTGGTCGCCCATACATAATTTCAAAAGGAGAGAGGCCCATCCTTCTGGTAGGGGTACTGCGGATTCGCAATAAAGCTATGGGTAAGAGAACGTTCCACTTAAGTTGGGTTTCCTGACACATTTTAGCCAACTGATTCTTAATAGTTCTATTCATTCTCTCTACCTTACCAGAACTCTGGGGTCTATATGCTGTATGAAGCCTCCACTTTATACCAAGCATATGAGTCAGTTGTTGTAGGCACTGATGAACAAAAGCTGGACCATTGTCCGATCCTATAGAACAGGGTAGTCCATATCGGGGTATTATTTCTCGTAGCAGGAATCTCACAACTTCTCCTGCTTTCTCTGTACGAGTAGGACATGCTTCTACCCAGCCTGAATAGGTGCACACAATTACCAGCAGGTAACGATGTCCACCCGATTTTAGGCATCACTGTAAAGTCAATTTGTAAATCGGACATGGGGAGTCCCCCCATAAACTGGACTCCTGGTGGCTTTACTGGTCCTTGTCTTGCATTATTTTTAGCACACGTTACACATCTTCGTACAATGGCCTGAGTCAAGTTGGACAATCTTGGTATGTAGAAATGTTTTCTGAGAGATTCTTCAGTACTGTCTCTCCCAGAATGTGTCCCGTTATGATAATTTTGGACAATTTCTACCGCTAGTGATGCTGGTATGACTATTCTTCCATCTTCTAGCTGATACCACTTGTTCTCCAAATACTTTCCTGGTTCAGTCTTTAACCACTCCTCTTCTTGAGCTGTATAAACTGGAGTCCATTGGGACAGTGGAGTTGGTATAAGAGCAGCTATATGCCCCACATACTCCTGTCTTCCTGATTCAGCAGCACGCTTGGCTGCACTATCTGCCATCCGATTTCCCTTGGTTACATCACCATCTCCTCTCAGATGCGCTCGACAATGTATGATACCGACTTCTTTCGGCTCCCACACTGCTTCCAATAGTTGTAGGATTTCAGCTGCGTATTTGATTTATTTTCCTTCTGAATTCAGTAGTCCTCTTTCTTTATACAAAGCTCCGTGGGCATGAGTGGTTAAAAACGCATATTTGGAGTCCGTGTAGATGTTCACTCTTAAACCTTCAGCCAATTGTAACGCTCGTGTCAGTGCTATCAATTCTGCCTTTTGTGCTGATGTTCCTTTCGCCAGTGGCCGAGCTTCTATCACCTTGTCTATTGTTGTTACTGCATATCCTGCATAGCGGATCCCTTCTTTCACATAACTACTGCCGTCGGTATAATATTGAACATCGGGGTTCTGGATGGGAAAATCACGAAGATCTGGGGAAAAGAAGGGAAACCAACTATTGGTTGGGATATGTTATAAACCACCTAATGTTAATATTGACGAGGAACAACAGCTGTTTGAGCAAATTGAGAAAGCTGCAAATCTTGGTAACACTTTAATTATTGGAGATTTTAATTACCCAGACATAAATTGGGACATAGGGACTAGTAGCTCAGCAAAGGGAATTAGGTTTTTAAACTTGTTAAATGACAACTTCATGTCACAACTTGTACAAGCACCAACTAGAATGGACGCTTGTCTGGACCTGGTTTTAACAAACAACGTTGATCTTTTGACCAACATTCAAGTAGGTGAGCACTTGGGAAATAGTGATCACAATATAGTGTCCTTTGAAATAAACTCAAAAAAACAAAAGCACATGGGGTATACTAAAACATATAATTTTAAAAAGGCCAATTTCAATAAGATAAGGGAAGCTTTACAATATATTGACTGGCATAAACTCTTTAGTGAAAAGAACACTGAGGATAAATGGATCATCTTCCAACAAATATTAGAAAGGTACATTTCTCAGTATGTACCATTGGGAAATAAGTATAAAAGAAACAAATTAAAACCAATGTGGCTTAGTAGAGAAGTAAAACAAGAGATTAAAAATAAGAAAAGGGCATTTAAAGCATTTAAATCAGACAAATCAGATGCATCTTACAAAAGATATAAGAAAGCAAATAATGCGTGCAAAAAGGCAATTAAACTTGCTAAACTTCAAAATGAAAAAATGATAGCTAAAGAGAGCAAAACCAACCCCAAAGCATTTTTTAAGTACATAAATTCCAAAAAACCCAAAAATGAAAGTATAGGTACACTTAAAACTGAAACGGGGGTGTTAGTTAATGAAGACCAAGAAAAGGCAGGAATTCTAAATAACTATTTCTCCTCCGTATATATTAAAGAAGAACCCATGGCAATAGATGTGCAAATGATTGCTACTAAAAACTTGCAGAATAATTGTAATTGGTTAACTCAAGACAATGTGCTGCAGCAACTAAAGAAAGTTAATATAAACAAAGCTCCAGGGCCTGACGGTATCCATCCACGTGTACTTAAGGAACTAAGTGTAGAAATAAGTGTGTTTTTAATCTTTCAAGATTCTTTTCTTTCAGGAAGTGTTCCGGAGGATTGGAGGAAGGCAGATGTGGTTCCTATATTCAAAAAGGGTTCAAAATCCTTGCCTGGAAATTATAGACCTGTGAGCTTAACTTCTGTGGCTGGTAAAATATTTGAAAGGTTATTAAGGGATAATATTCAAGAATTCCTTGAGAAGAATATGGTTATCAGCAAAAATCAGCACGGTTTTATGAAGCACAGGTCATGTCAAACTAACTTGATTGCGTTCTACGAAGAAGTAAGTAGAAGTATAGATCAGGGTGTTGCAGTGGATGTGATCTATTTGGATTTTGCCAAGGCATTTGATACAGTTCCACACAAAAGATTAGTGTTCAAACTCAAGGAAATCGGTCTCGATGAAAATGCTTGTTCTTGGGTAGAACATTGGCTTAAAAACAGAATACAAAGAGTTGTCGTTAATGGTAAATTTTCAAGCTGGACAGAGGTGGCAAGTGGTGTCCCTCAGGGGTCTGTTCTGGGACCCCTTCTATTTAACATTTTTATAAATGATCTTGAAGACAGCATTGAAAGTCATGTTTCAGTGTTTGCAGATGACACAAAACTTTGTAAAATAATACAATGTGAGCAAGATATTACTTTGCTGCAGAAGGATTTAGATAGACTGGAGGACTGGGCACTCAAATGGCAGATGAAATTTAATGTTGAAAAATGCAAAGTTATGCACTTCGGCGTAAAGAATACACAAGCAACGTATACCCTTAATGGAAGCGAATTAGGGATAACAACACACGAAAAGGACTTGGGAATTGTTATAGACAACAAACTATGCAACAATGTGCAATGTCAATCAGCAGTGGCCAAGGCCAGTAAGGTATTGTCATGCATGAAAAAGGGCATTCATTCTCGGGACGAGAATATAATTTTGCCTCTCTATAAATCACTGGTAAGACCACATATTGAATATGCTGTGCAATTTTGGGCACCTGTTCTAAAGAAGGATATCATGGCACTAGAAAAAGTGCAGAGGCGGGCTACAAAATTAATAAAAGGAATGGAACATATCAGCTATGAAGAAAGGTTAACAAATTTAAACCTATTTAGTTTAGAAAAACGTCGCCTGAGAGGGGATATGATAACATTATACAAATATATTCGGGGCCAATACAAACCATTGTGTGGAAATCTATTCACAAACCGGACTTTACATAGGACACGAGGCCATGCGTTTAGACTGGAAGAAAGAAGATTTCGTCTAAGGCAAAGGAAAGGTTTTTTACTGTAAGAACAATCAGGATGTGGAATTCTCTGCCTGAAGAAGTGGTTTTATCAGAGTCCATACAGATGTTCAAACAGCTACTAGATGCATACTTGCAAAGACAGAATATTCAAGGATATAATCTTTCAATGTAGGGTAATAACTGCTTGATTCAAGGATAAATCTGACTGCCATTCTGGGGTCAATAAGGAATTTTTTGTCCTAGCTTGTTGCAAAATTGTGCTTCAAACTGGGTTTTTTTTTTTTTTTTTTTTTTTTTTTCTCTTTTGGATCAACAGCAAAAAACAGGTGTGAGGAAGGCTGAACTTGATGGACGCAAGTCTCTTTTCAGCTATCTAACTATGTAACTATGTAACTATGTAACTATGTAACTATGGTCTACTTGAGAATACTTAATCCATTACTTCCAAACAATCATGTTGACTTTCAGTAGGTTGTGGCAAAAGGGTAGCTGGATTTAAGGTGTTTACAGTCTCTAAATGCACTCTTGGGTTTTCACACAACATTGCTTGATACTTGGTCATACGGCTGTTACTAAACCAATGATTTCCTTTGTAATCCAACAACGTCTGTACTGCATGTGGGACTCGTACATAAAGTTCTTGACCCAGAGTGAGTTTATCGGCTTCAGCTACTAGCAGGGCGGCTGCAGCTACGGCTCTTAGACAAGGTGGAAGTCCGCTGGCCACTGCATCCAATTGCTTAGACATGTAGGCAACAGGTCTTTGCCATGATCCCAAGTACTGTGTCAATACTCCCACAGCCATTCTTCTTTGCTCATGTACATACAGGTAGAATGGTCGTGTGTGATCAGGTAGACCTAATGCTGGGGCACTCATCAAAGCCTTCTTCACATCTTCAAATGCCGTTTGCTGTTCTTGGGTCCATAAGAAGGGGTCGTGCTCTGTACCTTTGATAGCTGCGTACAGAGGTTTTGCCAGTATCGCGTAGCTGGGAATCCATATCCTACAGAAGCCTGCTGCCCCCAAGAATTCTCGCACTTGTCTTCTATTCTTGGGTATTGGTATTTGGCACACAGCTTCTTTTCTCTCTGGCCCCATAATTCTTTGACCTTCAGAGATACGGAATCCCAGATATTTGACAGTTGGCAAACACAACTGAGCCTTCTTTCTAGACACCTTGTATCCTGCCTTCCAGAGAATGTGTAGTAGATCGTGCGTTGCTTGCTGACAGATTTCTTTTGTAACTGCTGCTATCAATAAGCCATCTACATATTGTAACAATACACACTCTCCTGGGATGGACTCGAAATCCAGTAGATCTTGACTTAAGGCTGAACCAAATAGGGTAGGTGAATTTTTAAACCCTTGGGGCAGTCTTGTCCAAGTCATTTGGCGTTTTGAGCCCGTTACAGCATTCTCCCATTGGAAAGCGAAAATACATTGACTTTCTGCGGCAATTCGGAGGCAAAAGAAGGCATCTTTGAGGTCTAAGACTGTAAAGTAGGTAGCCCCGCCCGGAATTAAAGCAAGCAGGTTATATGGATTGGGTACAACTGGATGTATACTAACAACCGCATCATTGACTGCTCTCAAGTCCTGCACAGGTCGATACTCATCTGTACCGGGCTTTTGAACAGGCAGCAATGGGGTGTTCCAGGGGGAAGTACAGAATTTTAGGATACCATACCGTATGAACTTATCCAGATAGGATTGGATGTTCTTCTTAGCCTTCTGCGGGATGTGGTATTGTCTTAGGCTCACTGGATAAACCCCAAGTTTTAGTTCAATTTTTATAGGTGGAATATTGCGGGCCAGTCCTGGTGGGTTGTTCTCTGCCCAAACTCCTGGTATGTTAAATAATGTCTCATCACTCCTAGGGTTTTGGCTAGTCAACGCTGTATAAAGTCGCCACTCTTCTTCCTTTGGTACGGATAATGTCATGATACCTGAAGGTCCATTAAACTTTAAAGATGTTGTTCCATTTGGTAGGAACGTAATCTGCGCTTGTAACTTAGATAGCATATCACGTCCCAGCAATTGGACTGGACATTCAGGCATATAAAGGAATTGATGTTTTACTACGTGGCCTCCCAATGTACAGAGTCGACTTTTAAGAACCGGTTTTTCAGCACTTCTTCCAGTTGCTCCTATCACAGTAATAGTCCTTCCAGATGGAGGAGCAACTAGATTAGTCACCACTGAATGTTCTGCACCAGTGTCGATCATGAACGCACTCCTTTTTCCCCCTATTGATACATCGACCATAGGCTCCGCTCGACCAAGGGGGATGGAGCCCGGTCGGTATCAATAGTCCTCCATGACCGTGTCAGCCAATCCTACAAAGTCCCTACCTTCTCTATCGCGGGATCTTTGCGCTGCTGGAATATACCTGTCTTCCCTAACACTTCCTCTGTTCCCATTATTCCCTCTATTACCATTACTCCCTCCGGGGCCTCCTCTACCTCTCGCTCTGCCTCTAAAGTTTCCGTAGCCTGCCCTGGGTAGGTCTCTCTCGTACTGCTCTCTTTGCGGACATTCGTTCCTCCAATGCCCTTCTTCCTTGCAA
Organism: Pelobates fuscus; assembly: GCF_036172605.1. Lineage (NCBI taxonomy): Eukaryota > Metazoa > Chordata > Amphibia > Anura > Pelobatidae > Pelobates > Pelobates fuscus. The sequence goes on from NC_086322.1 coordinate 86,710,435, forward strand.
TACGCGCATTGATTCCTACTCAAAGGCTCCCTATTCCATCTACTATCGCCTCTATCTGGGCCCCGTCTATCTACGCCTGCGATCGCTACCGCTAGCATATCAGCCTTTTTACGCATCTTGCGCTCTTCCTCTTTCTTACTTTCTGTTTCCCTATTCATATAAACCTTATTCGCTACCTCCATTAGTTGGGTGATTGACATACCTGCAAACCCTTCTAACTTTTGTAGCTTGCGCTTAATATCTCCGTAAGCTTGGCTGACAAAGGCGGAGTTCACCATTCGGGAATTATCTGCGTCTTCTGGATTAAAGGGGGTATACAAGCGGTATGCCTCCAATAATCGGTCATAAAAGACACTGGGCGCTTCATCGCTTTTCTGAATCACCTCAACTGTCTTCGACATGTTAATAGCTTTCTTTCCTCCGGCTTTCATGCCAGCAATTATAGCGTCTCTATAGGCTCTGAGTTGAACCATATCAGCACCATTTACATTCCAATCGGGATCGGTGTTGGGATAGTGTGTTGCGGCCCATGCTGATGGATTGGCTTGGTTTAAAGTACGGGCTTTATCCTCTAGTGCTTTAATGGCCGCTTGATTAATTCTTGTCCTTTCCTCATTGTTGAATAAAGTCATTAATAACTGCTGGCAATCAGCCCATGTCGGGTTATGTGTCTGTACTATTGAGGTGAACAGATCAGTCATAGCTTGTGGTTTCTCAGTATACGAGGAATTGTGGGTCTTACAATTTAAGAGATCGGTTGTCGTGAATGGGACATATACAAAGACTGGGTCAGCATGTGCCATTTGGCCTGCGGCATCGATATAGGCTGGCCCAGGATTCAGACGAAGAGGCATCTGATAGTGTTTTAATTGTTGGGCACCGGTCAACTGTCGGGTCTGTATGGGGCTACGTGGAGGGGCGTCAGTCATAGGTTCCAGTCGGGGAGAAATAGGGTATGGGGATGTAGGAGCTTGGTTTTGGGAAAAGGTTGTAAATAAAACACTTCGAGCCGAGCTAGATGAAGCTTGACCGGAAGTCTGAAGTGGCGCCAAATCAGGATATTCGTTTTTAATGGGGGTTGGTTCTGATTCCGGAAGGGGAGATTTAGTACGAGGGGGGGGTGGATCCTGTACTGGAGGAGGAAGCGGAAGTGGATGAGGGTAATGAGGGGAGGGTTGCAGGACTTCCTGCATTTGCGTCACTTCCTCTTAACGGAAAGTAAGGGGGCGGCAAAGGGATCTCGGACTCAGGGGGCGTGTCCAAAATGGGCCTAACACCAGTCCTAGTGGACGAACAAGTCCTAGCTACCATGAGGCGACACTGCTCCTCGTGGCATGTCTGGAGCCATTTTGGCGAGTCATTTACGGCCTGTCTCCAACAATCAATATAAGGAAACTGGCCGTAAAGTTCAGGCCTACCCGATACAGCCACGTGTACGCGCTGTACCAGAGTTGGATCCAAACTGCCACGTGGCGGCCATGCCGCAACCAAAGTAGGCCACTCCCTAGTACACAAAGTGACCAAACGTACAGGAGACATTTTAACCCCAAAATCACAAGTTTTGAATCCCTTTTTAAAATTCTTCACCATACAACCTAAGGGATCCGGAATCGTTGACTGCGACGCACCCATACTTAACAATGGAACGTCGTCGACAACGAATACTATACACGCGTACTATTCCACAGTCACACCCGTTTCCTCTGGCAACAGCACCACGTGGTACGGTTATCAAGTGAAACGAACACAATAACACAATAAACACTCAGGGAATTCCCGTACACACACAGCTGTTACACCAGTCACTAAATAATCAATATTATGCCCTTTGGCGTAACTATACAGTCACCCACGCTATAATTCTCTATATACGAATTTACCCGTCTATAACACACCCCAGTAACATCGTCTTTTACAAATAGCGGTTACAGTACAGTTAGCATAGGTCAAAGCACAAGTTAAGGTCACAATACAATTATTAGTGGTTATGGTGTTAAACATGCAATGGACGACAATGATTAGTACTTATATACAGTGTCAGTAAATATACAGGGTTATGGTACCGTGCACTATAATACAGCAACACACTATTAACACTCTCGCTAGACGGCTCAGCTCACGCTATCTAACGAGATATACACTTTACTAAACAATCTTTATCACATTTACAATTCCCAACTAAACTATTGGCCAGTACCTTGAATGGACTACCTAAAACTATATACACCCGTTTTGGTTAGCCACACTGCCCAATCACCACATATAGCGAGCTAGAGAACCGAATTTACACAGGCGCCTCTTAGTCGCACTATCAAAAGTCTAGTGGGTTCCAAATTTACACGCCTTCCCACTTAGCCCAGATAGGTTGAGAGCTAGCGAACCGAATTTACACAGGCGCCGCTTAGTCTCCCGGTCCCTCCGACCTAGCGAACGTAATATACACCCTAGAACGCTAGTCTAGACAAGACACCGGTGTCCGGCTAGGGCTATTTACACCAGGACCCCGCCTGACTAACAAAATCAAACGGTCTGACTAAAGAGCGTTCGATCGAGCGGTGCGCCTTCGCTCCTTCCCTCCGACAGAGGGGGCAGATACACAGATTCAAACCCCTTTGGGCCTACCGCACAATCGGTATACCCTTAGTGGGTCCTGCCGTCTAAAACAGCAGTTGTCTTACCTCCTCGTTCCTGAACCTGAGTTCACACTCATCGACGGGGACACCCCAGCACTTCTCACGTAGAGGCCGATGATCTCCTGGACAACAGACCAGTGGCGCCGAGACGAAGGGAGGTCCACGCAGAAGTTCAGGGGTGCAGCCGTAGAGAACGTGGGCAAAGATAGACCGTCTCACGCCTCTGCCTCTCAGCTACCGTTGAACGATGAGCTTCCCGGCCAATGCACCAAATGATACCGGAGAAACTGACGGAAGCCAAGCACAGAGAGATGGACACAGGTTTCTTCAGGAAGGAAGAGATTCTTTATTGGATCACCGATCGGGACTCAGAGGGACTAGCGTCACCAAAATACAGCAAGTTCTGAGTCCCGGACAATAGTGCAGGCTCCTTATATAGGCACATAACTCCTCCCATATTAAGCTCCACCCGCACATTCTCTTAACCAATCAACACAAATGAGAATTAACTTCCTGTTTGACCGCATGGCTTGTCCAGCACAATGGAGGAGGGGGAATACTACATCCTGTATTCTTGCACATGCTCCGTACACTACTGATCGTATCTTGCCTCGTGCAACCAACTGATCGATACGTTAGCATATGCACGTACACATGCCACGTGGTAATCTCGGCCTACTAAATTTATTTTTACCGAGATTCCACCACAACAGGACATGTATTCTGTTTGAAAGCCAAGGGGGTGTAACTAGGTTAATGTATAAAAGTGCAAAATTTCATTTTTTTTTTTGATTTTCAGCAAGTTAATGTGATCTTGAGTGTTCCTTTTATAATTCTTACGGGGTCCGTTCCTTTGCAAAAAAAAAAAAAAATGCAGAAGCAAACCTAATATTTGATAAACATTTAAAGGTTAATTATCTAAAGCGAGAATTGTTAGGAATTAAAGGTGAATTTGAAATTTCAAAACCTCTAAATGCACCAAGACCATTTCTGGGTGCAGTGGCCTTGTTGTTTTTTACACATCAATGTGAAACAAAATTGAAGGGTTAAATACACCGCTTGTGGCTGTCTTCCTGACCGGCACTGGGAATGCTTCATCCTCCAGAACAGAGTCAAACTCCATTCTTCAGTTGAAAACTGCTCATATAGAGCATTTTATTGTAGGAGCGCTGCATTTTGCCCTGCGTACCTAGCCAGACCAGACTTTATGAAAAGCATTGGATTGGATGATATCACAGAAGAAATCCGCAACTATGCAACCAAATGCAGAGGCAGAGGCTGCAGCTGAGGTGTCTCGGCACTGGAAAATAAATTAATTAACTTTATGTAAATTAACACTTGACCTGCCAAAGGGGGTGGACAGGGGTCGCAATGATAGAACAAATCATCTTTTCCCAAATTATTATATTTGAGACTACAGGTTCCCTTTAAGACCAAGGTAACTGAACTGGAAGCACTGCTGTTTTGGTAGATTTATTTTTTTCCCAGTTATTTCGGCCTTAAATTTGGAAATCCCTATGAATTCCCGACAATTCTGTTTGCAAAAATAAACAAAAAACAAAAACTGGCCAAAGCCTTCTTTTAACAATCGTCTCCCCTTATCCCCCTTTTATCAAATTATAAGGTTTATGAAAGTTCTACCTCTGTTCCTTATTGGGTTCCTTATTGGGTACCTCTTGACTGGTTGGAAGGGCCAGCACATGTGTAAATGTTATTGGTTAACATGTTGACATCAGTGAAAGTTGAAAAACATTATTTACCGCTGTACTGAGTCTTTTAACTGGTCTTTTAATGCCGGCTGTTGAGTGATGTCTGCATCCACCAATGTAAGCAGCTCTAATTTAGTTACAAACTTGCTGGTCGTCAATCGCTGTAAATAAAGGCTGCATGTAGAATGTTCCAGTATTGTAGGTTGTTTTATTTTATGTAATTTTTTTTTTACACAATATTTACATCAAACATTTTCTACTTTCTTGCTGCCATTGTTAAGTGTGTAAAATACTTACTGTGTCACATAATAGAAACAAAAGTGGACTCTGTTATTATTGTAAAGTAAGTGACTGGCTTCCGGCAATGTGATCACTATCGACCAGCTTTTCCTATTTGGTGTTCCGCGGAACCCCACAAATGGGATTCTGCCGTAATTTCGGCAAACAAAATGGCCGCCGCGATTTGCCCCAGTCGGGTGTCACTGATAATTGAGGCGGACGGTGAGGGAGCACTCTCCCCTGAACTGAGCAGGAAGATCACTGCTCCCTTGCCGCCCGCACTGTACACCTGCACGCCAGCTACTCAGCCAAGCAGCCCCACTGGACCCCAGGTAAATGGAGACTCCATGCGAGCACTCCCAAAGGTAGGGAGGCTGGGTGGAGTGAAATTTAAAAAAATAAATTGTGTGTGTGTGTGTCTGTTAAGTAGTTTGTATGTGTGCTTGTCAGTGAGAGTGTATGTGTGCTTGTCAGTGAGAGTGTATGTGTGCATGTTGTGTTGGTGCTTGATTGCTGGGATGTATGCACATATGATTGTTGTACATATGCCACGTACGTACGTGGCATGTGTGTTACCACGTGACATATGTACTGCAATCATATGTGCATAAATCCTAGCAATCAAACACCAACACAGCATGCAAACACACTCCTGCAAACACAAACATTGCATACAAAACCCTCTGGATTCAAGTTTTTAATTTATATACAAGCACTCAAACACATCCTTCACTCAAACACTGAAACACTAATACTACACACAAATGTACATCCGCATTTAAAAGCTAATACTACATCCAAGCACACCCCTGCATGCAAATGCAAACATTACATACAAACACACCCCTACACGCAAATGCAAACATTACATACAAAAACACCACTGTATCAAAACGCTAACATTATATACAAACACCAACTGTACACACAAAAGCACACCTGCTTCGAAGTACTACTATCTGTTTACTATCTGCGCTATGACTCCAAAAGCTTTTTGGGGTTCCACGTTGTTAGCGCATTATGTCAAAGGGTTTCACAGGAATAATTATTGGGAACCTCTGCTACAGACAGTGTCTTGATGTTTCATTTTCAGGAGAGCAGGATTTTTGCTTAAGGTACTGTAGATAGAACATTGTGTCTATTGCTTAAAGCAAGCAATTTGTGAAATGTTCACTCTGCCAGATAATGGCTCCTAAAACAATGAACATGAGTTATATTGGTAATTACAGTGAGGGAAAAAAAGTATTGGATCCCCTGCTGATTTTAAACGTTGAAGAAATGATCAGTCTATAATTTCTGTCTCTGTGAGAGACAGAATAACCCCCCCAAAAATCCAGGAAAATGCATGTCAAAAATGTTATAAATTGATTTGCATGTCAATGAGTGAAATAAGTATTTGACCCATTCAACTTGGTACTCTGTGGCAAAACCCTTGTTGGCAATCCCAGAGGTCAGATGTTTCTTGTAGTTGGCCATCAGGTTTGCACACATCTCAGGAGGGATTTTGTCCCACTCCTCTTTGCAGATCCTCTCCAAGTCATTAAGGTTTCAATGCTGATGTTTAGCAAATCGAGTCTACAGCTCCCTCCACAGATTTTCTATGGGATTAAGGTCTGGAGACTGGCTCATGGAGACAGGATTATGTGCTGCTTCTTGAGCCACTCCTTTGTTGCCTTGGCTGTGTGTTTTGGGTCATTGTCGTGTCCACGACCCATTTTAATGCCCTGGCTGAGGGAAGAAGGTTCTCACCCAAGATTTGATGGTGTATATGTGCCCTTAGCAGAACAACACCCCCAAAGCATAATGTTTCCACCTCCATGTTTGATGGTGGGGATTGTGTTCTTGGGGTCATAGGCAGCATTCCTCCTCCTCCAAACACAGCGAGTTGAGTTGATGCCAAAGAGCTCGATTTTGGTCTCATCTGACCACAACACTTTCACCCAGTTCTTCTCTGAATTATTCAGATGTGATGTAGATTAATTTAGAAATAAACAAATATGTTTAAATGTCTATCTGTTCCTGTCCAAATCTGAGATGATTAAATTGCGTATACGCAGAAGTAAGCTCACACTGACACATGGAGTTCAGGTTAAAAGCACTTCAGAAAATTTAATACAATCTGGTTGGAAAACAGTTGTGCAGATCTTTTTAAAAGCAAAATGACATCATCATTGAATATCAGATAATAACAAATAAACATCATTAATTGGATTAAACATTATGTGACTAACTTCGTGTCCACCCACCAATATTATTAATTGGCTCAGGGGTTTGAGTGACCAGCTAGGTGTCCTCCCACCGGGAGGTGGTATTGTTCTGGACAAGGGTGTGGACAGAAGGCTCAGACGCCATCTTTCCCAGCATGAGGTTTACTCGGTGGAAAGGGGGGCTTGAGCGTCATTTTACACAGTCAGTGATATCAGGCCTCATGTCCAGGTGCAAGGTCTCTTATGAATAGAACATTTCATTACTACTGTGTTCTCGTGGCCTTCAAACTATACTATCTTACAAGTTTAGGGAGTAGTCAGCAACTCCTGTGTCTTTGCAGGAAATACAGTCTTTGTCTACTATACTAATTGGGTTGGGAAATTCAGTCACGTAAGGTAGTTTTAAAATGAACAAGTTAAGTCATGAGGACAAAATGGAGGATTGAAGAAGTCAGGTTAGGAGGACAAAATGGAGGATTGTCACAATATAAGGTTAAAATGGAGTTAGTACAATAATTCAATACAAGTACAATAAAGATTTTTAATAATCCCACATCAGTTGTTCATTGGCAAGCTTCAGATGGGCCTCTACATATGCTTTCTTGAGCAGGGGGACCTTGTGGGCGCCGCAGGTTTTCAGTCCTTCACGGCATAGTGTGTTACCAATTGTTTTCTTGGTGACTATGGGCCCAGCTGCCCAGATCATTAACAAGATCCTCCCGTGTAGTTCTGGGCTAATTCCTCACCGTTCTCATGCTCACTGAATCTCCACGAGGTGAGATATAGCATGGAGTACCAGACCGTGGGAGACTGACAGTTATTTTTTGTTTCTTCCATTTGCAAATAATCGCACCAACTGACACCTTCTCACCAATCTGCTTGGCGATGGTCTTGTATACCATTCCAGCCTTGTGTAGGTCTACAATCATGTCCCTGACATCCTTGGACAGCTCTTTGGTCTTGGCTTTGGTGGAGAGTTTGGAATCTGATTGATTGCTTCTGTGGACAGGTATCTTTTATACACGTAACGAGCTGAGATTAGGAGCACTCCCTTTAAGAGAGTGGTTCTAATCTCAGCTCATTACCTGTATAAAAGACACCTAGAAGCAAGAAATCTTGCTGATTGATAGGGGATCACATGGTTATTTCACTCATTGACATACAAATCAATTTATAACTTTTTTGACATGCGTTCTTTGTTGTTGTTTTTGTTGTTCTGTCTCTCACAGTTAAAATACACCTACCATTAAAATGATAATTTCTTTGTCAGTGGGCAAACGTTCAAAATCAGCAGGGAATCAAATACTTTTTTCCCCTTCACTGTATATATTTAATGGACTAGTTTCTCTCTATTGTGCCAGTGCACCTATGATCAAAGGTACATGGTAGGTGCTGAACTAAAGTAACACATCTCCATGCCACCAGATCCCGACCCTCAACGATGTGATTTGCCTTTCTTTAGAACCCTTCCCCATGCAGGGGAATCCTCCTCTGTGACTCAGATCAATGTCATAAAAAAGTGACACTTGTCATCCTTTTCCAATAACCACAACCCATCCCCCCCTAGCAAAAGCAAGACATGCTTGCTAGGGTATCATCTGTGACACAGAGCAGGAGAGCTGCAAGCTGAAGTGGTTATGGAGCTTAGTGTAACTCTTGGGTACAAGGATAAAAAAGAACCATCAATGAGTATATTTGAAGTTTAGTAAGAAGCTAAGAAAACAAATGTAGGAGGCATTTACTACATACTACCAATATGGCTAAAACTATTTAGAATAACTTTCATGTGTAGCTAGTACAAGTAGAAATTCCCACCTGGTGTGTGTGCCATTGTGCCTTCAGGCTTCTAGATGTGAGTAACTGGATTTCTGAGTAGAAACAGGTTAATGATTTTAAGTGAATTATAGAGTGTTCTAGTTTGTGATTTATTGTCCATGTTCTGCACATTTCAGAGCTGCAAACTTGTACTTCCTGTTTCTGGTCTTTTTGAACTGGGTTCCATTAGTAGAGGCCTTCCAGAAGGAAATTACCATGCTTCCACTGGTGGCCGTTCTCACCATCATTGCCATTAAAGATGCCCTTGAAGATTATAGGAAATACAAGCTTGATAAAGTCGTAAACAACTTACTAACTCTGGTTTACTGTAGGTAAGTTAATCAACTGATGTATTTCATTCAGGCTTAATTAGCAACAATGTTGCAGGGATGCTTTTATATACTACCGATATCAATGGACTAATCTGTTTTGTGTCTTTATTGCCAAGTTTCTCTTGGCTAGAATTCCTTTTTGCATCTTGGTGACATTTACATGTGGATTTGGTTGAGGTATAATACCTTCTCAAACAGGTACCCTCATTTTTGTTGATGGTGTCATATAGCAGCATTGCCCCTTAGTAAAAATATTACTGAGTAAAAGAGTTATGGCAGGCTGGAAATAACCTCGATCTATTACTCATTAAATAGATAATGCATTCAAACATGTGATAAAAGTTAATGTTTCTGCTAATCCATGGGCAAGCAAAAGAGCGCATCTCCCAGGCTAGAAAGAAGCTTCAGCACTGGAGCCTCGGATGTTTTTGTTATCTTTAAAAAATCCTGTCTAGATGGGTTTTTTGGGATATGTAAATTGGCTCTCAGCCTGTTACATTCCATGTCATGTGGTAGTTGTAGTGCTTAAAGTGCCTCTTTAATGTGAAATGTTATTGTGTCTATGTTTATAAAATATATATTTTTCGCTCTCTCCAGGAAAGAGAAGAAGTACATTGAAACCTGCTGGAAAGATGTATATGTGGGTAATTTTATACAACTACGCTGTGATGAGATTGTACCTGCTGATATGGTGTTGCTGCAGTCTTCTGACCCTGATGGGGTTTGCCATATTGAAACGTCTAGTCTTGATGGTGAAACAAATTTGAAGCAAAGACAAGTGCTGAAAGGATATGCTGTGGTATGTGATGAGGCTTTTGTTAAAATGCGTTTTCTCATTTTGTTTTTTTACAGCATGGTACAGAGAGGACTGGGCAGTGAGTAACCAATCCCTACTAAGTTTATTCATTGAACATTTTAGCATATTAAAACAGAATTCACAGATTTTACTATTAACATGACATAAAGTCGTGATTTTATTAAAGACACAGAGGCAAGTATTATGCATAACTCTTTCTTTAAAGGGACACTATAGTCACCTAGACCACTTCAGCTCAATGAAGTGGTCTGGGTGCCAGGTCCCTCAGGTTTTAACCCTGCAGATGCAAACATAGCAGTTTCAGACAAACTGTTATGTTTACATTGCAGGGATAAGCCAGCCTCTAGTGGCTGTCTTCCGGACAGCCACTAGAGGCGCATCTGCGACGCTGGAGGCATATTATGCCTCCATCACGCAAAGCGTCTATAGGAAAGCATTGAAAAATCCTTTCCCATTGACAGCTTGAATGCGTGTGTGGCACTTGCCGTGCATGCGCATTCGGCTTCACTGACGTCGGCAGAGGGAGCTGACGTCGGCGGAGGAGAGGTCACCAGCGCAGAGGGAGCCTGGCGCTGCAATAAGGTAAGCTGCTGAAGGGTTTTTAAGCCCCTTCAGCCCAGCGGGAGGGGAACCCTGAGGGTGGGGGCACCCTCAGGGCACTACAATGTCAGGAAAACCACTTAGTTAATTCCCTCAGCAGCAAAGATAGAGAGAAATATAAATATATCAAATTGAGAAAAAAACTGTATAGCAACACAAGCAACCAATCACGTAACAGACTGAAGTGACTATAAAAGGCTCGTGTCTCCCAAGATCCTCCTCTTTCTTGCGAAAACCAAAGACCAATAACCACGAACAGAACTGAACCACCGGAACCAACAGGAAACCAGATGGGAGCGATAACTTCAAGCTAAAGGGAATAGAGAAAAAATATGGTCATTTCCAATCTCCAAACCGGAATACTCACAAAACAATTATGTTAATATCCAGCCCAGGTATTCAAACCTATAAAACAGAATACATAATTAATAGATAAATATATCATGATAACCCATATAAATAGGCAAAACATATACAAGGAAAACATATTCCAAACGGAACACTTACTGCATCAGCCAAATGTCGTTGCATCAAACACCCCTATGGAGGTGTTCGATGCATCGGAGGGCGGTTAAGAGTAATACTCACCTCCGTGTCTTTAATAAAATAATGACTTTACGTCATGTTAATAGTAAAATCTAGGAATTTTATTATTGACTATTATGCAAGTTTAAAGCTGAGCCACCACCTGAGATGCAATGTGATCAATCCATCTGAAGTAGAAATCACGTAAACTTGATTCCCGTGACCATTCAGCAGCCCGCATAATATCCTCAAGACAACCAACCGCCGAAGCCTTCGATGCCATGGCTCCACGCACCGAATGAGGTGTAAAAACCGAAGGGTCAGTGCCTCCCAAGGACAAAAGCCAACGTAGGAGTCGACACCGGAAGATGAGTCCGGAAGGAAACTAACAAGGGGTGTAGATCCCGTGAACAAAGAGATCGTGTAGAATCAGTTATGTTTTCAGACATTCCACCGGGCAGAGCGCCAGGACTCCCTGGAATCGAGGATAAACAAAGGATTTCGAGGCCGAACTTCGTCCTCCTGGCGATATTAAAGGAAATACCCTCTGGGGTGAATGTAACAGCATCCCAATCAAGTGCCCTGACATCTGACCCTCGTTAGCAAGAAATCAGGCAGAACTACATTACCATCTTAGTGGACAGTTGCTTAAGCGTCCACTCCTGATTCGGATACCAAGACGTCAAGAGGCATAGAACTTAGCTTTAGGAGGTCGAGCAAGGCTAATCCCTTTGAGGAGACGACATACGAAAGGGTGTCTCTCGACTGGTGATGCATCTATGCCCTGATGTCCCGCCGAAAGGAAACCCAAGTTCTGAAGCAAATTATTCATCCATGACATGTATCTGAAGCTGATCCCGCCACTGGGACATGATCAGGATGTCGTCCAGATAAATAATCAAACACCCCGTGTGCGGAGGAACGACATCACCGGTTTCATAACCTTGGTGAAGCACCAAGGAGCAGAAGAGAGACCGAACGGTAGACATGTAAACCTCCAACGCTTTCCTCGCCAGTTAAATGGAGAAGGTCTCTGTGCTCCATGATGATTGAAACCGTGAAAAATGCATCCAGTAAGTCCAGTTTGACCAACCAGTCCGACGGCTGGAGGAGATCTCGGAGGCAATGGATGCCCTCCATCTTGAAGTGCTGGTACTGAAGGAAGGCATTAAGAGGACGGAGGTTTATTACAGGGCGAAATCCTCCACCCTTCTTCGGTACTAGGAAAAGATTGCATAAACATAATAGTTAATCCCTCCTCTGTACCTAGGAGATAATTGAGTCAAGCACTATATTAACTCAATTACTTCCAGACACAAAAACACACATTTTTATAATATATTAAAAATACCCAGGAAAAAAAAGAAAACCCCAATATAGTCATATTTCCTGATAGCCTTGATCTGGGGGACCAACATATCACCCAGATCGGTTCAGGGGTTCAGAATTTCCATGGAAGTCTTGTTTAGACCGACCGCACACAAGGCTTCTGCCCAAAAGAGTTCCATGAATTCAGCCTGTGCGATCTGTCTCTTTCGGGAATACAAAATACCGAACGTAGCGGTTCGTGGGTAGGTTTAGTCTATATCCCTCGTTCGGGAGCTTGCTCCCACCGAATGCCGCTCTTCCCATACAAATCCAGCCAAACATATTTAGAGATGGAAGTCCCAGCGGTGTTTGCGCCATCGAGTGTCCGATTAGTTCCATGCACTCAACGACCAAACACTGCTGTATGTGTATGCGGCTAAAGATGGCCGATGCCACGTGTTCGCACAAACGAACGACGTCCACCCAGCTAGCCACTTAGAATGTTGCAGTTAGCAAGGTTAATAAGGGCAATAAGCAGCACACGATGGTTCTGGGTGGTATTTCGACAGTTCATTCAGTATACGAACAGCATTAGTCTAATCTGTTCGTTAAGCCCTATATACCAAACCATAGGAGGGGAAAGGCACGAACAAAGCCTTTTCATAGTCCTGAACCAAAGTCTAACACATGGGCCATAGCCCTGAGGCAAGAGGCTAGCAAGCAGGCTCCTCCAAAAACCAGTGGCGAGGTTACTTTCGTCACAGATCCTATTGAACAGTTTTTTGGTGAAATGTAAACATTGCCATTTCTCAGTGTTTTCCACAAAAAATTGGTCCACACAAAAAAAAAATCGCAGACCAAAGACACTTAGTTTGCTTAGTTTCCCTTTTAACTTTACAGTGGGTGTGTGGTAAACCATTTAAACTTGGTAGAAACTTTCATTTTTTTTTTAATTACATTTTTCAGTTTTGTCTTTAAATTTGTATGTTTAAAAACTAAATATGCTTTGTTTTATATTCTGCATAAGCTCACGTAATTGCTCTGTATATCATTTATATATACAGTGTTCTGCATTTCCCAAGGCACATTCAATGCTATTCCAATGGGGTTTTCTAGTGCAGCAGAAATTACGATAAATGACTTGCCTGCTCGAAGTTATCAGCTACTGTATTAAAATATAGACTGTTATCTTATCAGAAACTGGTGAAACAAAGAATGATTAGGTGCTTAAGACCTATTGTTTGCTTTTCTTAAGGATTGCGAATTTGATCCTGAGAAATTTTCCAGCAGAATACAGTGTGAGAGTCCAAACAGTGACATTGGACGATTCAAGGGCTTTTTGTAAGTATATGTACAGAGTAGATGTATGAGGAGGTGGAGTTTGGCGCTTGTATTCTGGATGTGTGGCAGCTTTGACCCCCCTAACCAGAGTCTCTTCTTTCTGGTGATATGGTTGATGTGTAGAAAAAGGTGCAGGGAGGCAGCGCCTGTGGTGTTGTTCTCAAATCAAAGGTAATATGTGAAATAAGCACAGAGAACGTAATATAGTGTAGTATGTCAGGAGTTCTGATATCTAAACAAGGACAAAAGTTGTACTTACAATTTTCTGGAGCTTATGTTCAGCTCCTGCTTTATGCGCATTGACGGCGCATGGACGGAATCCCGTCTATGGATATTGTAGTGTGTCCTCGTGCTTAGTTGGTGCTGTTCTTCGTGCTTTTAGTGTTAGTGCCGTAGCCTGGCAGGGAGGTATCCTCAGTATGCAGTAGAAGAAATAAAAACAGAATATAGTGCTTTCTATATGTTAAAAATAAGGATAAAAATACCATATCCATAGACGGGGATTATTCCATCCATGCGCATAAATCTGGAGCTGAACATAATCTCCAGAAAATTGTAAGTACTCCCTGCACCTTTTTCTACACATCAACCATATATACAGAGTAGTTCATAGACTTTCTTGTTTTCAGCATCTAACTTGCTTTCTGTTGCATTGTTCTCCTGTTCAAGGCACTCTGTGCACCATAATCACTGCATCTGTCTGCAGTCGATTTGGTATAAGAGTCTTGGGGTGCAAATACGTTTCCTGTCAAACTAATTTGGAACAGTTTGACAAAAAGAAATGTTCTCACTGCCACCAAAAAATTCTGCTGCTTCTCACATTGTGTGGGAAAAATGTGCATCTTTCTTATTTATCCAAAGCCCATAATAGGCCACTTATTCTGGGGCCGTGTTAACCAGGCTCTCTCATCCTGTTATTGGCATCCAACGTTCTAAAATGAGTCTAATGCATTCCGAGGCTGCATTAAAAAAGTTAATTTTTGTCAAATGGTTTGGCAGAAAATAAGCAATGTCACCTGAAGATTCTCAGCACCATAACCACTACAGTGACCTGTAGTATTTAAAAATAACATGACGTGGAACCTATACATGAGGTGTAGTAAAAACATAATAAAATGCACTGCATACTATTACAAGAAAAAATTAATCATCCAGGACACCCATTCCCCTTAATACATATAATACATATAAACTAAATAGGAGAACTCTTGGGATCATTTTCTTTGTGAAATTGGACACAAGATAGACATTACTGATGACTATTTCACTGTGTTACATGTTTTGTTTCCTGTTATGTTTTTTTGCCTTTTTTGGGGGGGTGGGGGGGGGGGGGGGTTGTTTTGTTTCTTTCTGAGTATAAGGGTCAAAGTAAGGGGGAGGATGGTTAGAGTTCTTTGCTGCAAAGTAAACACAAATGCTCAAAGGAATACTTTAGTATTAGGAATACAGAGCTGTATTCCT
This sequence comes from Pelobates fuscus, assembly GCF_036172605.1. Taxonomy (NCBI): domain Eukaryota; kingdom Metazoa; phylum Chordata; class Amphibia; order Anura; family Pelobatidae; genus Pelobates; species Pelobates fuscus. The sequence continues at coordinate 86,725,462 of NC_086322.1, forward strand.
GACACTGTTCCTCAGCCCCTCTCCCCAGACAAAGGGCAAAAAACCCACCCACCTCTAAAGTCAGAGCCAATGAGGGGGCATAATGGAAGCGTGGCGAGCACCTCGCATGCATTAGGTATTCAACATTGGAAAGCATTGATTTCTTGCTTTCCTATGGGGGTTTGAAGACATTAAATGTCCTCATGCAACTAAAGCCAGTCTTAAGCCTGCAATATATACATAGCAGATTCTCTGAAACTGTCATGTTTTAGGAGACAAAATTAAGTTGCAAGAGAGGGGAGAACGGACAACAGCTCAATTAGCCTGCCCTTCGGTGGGTCCCCGCTCAGATCTCAAGCTGGTTTTAGCTTAACTTTGCCATTACAGAGAGAACATATCTGAAGCATATCAGACTAGTCCCACCCGTATGGGCAGTCCAGATCCGAAATGCCAGCAAGTTCCCTCTGCACGAGAGATACAGCAACCCCAGATGATCGTTTCAACCTTGTAAGGTATCATCAGTGAGATATAGCCAAAATCCCTCTTGGCACCATGAGCAAGGGGTCCACGTCTGGATGGCCTTAAACTTACGGAGAGAAAAATAAGTAGCAAGAGAAGTGAGAACGGACAACAGCTCAATAAGCTTGTCCTTCAGTGGGTCCCCGCTCAGATCTCAAGCTGCTACTTATTTTTTTCTCCTGTAGTGTTTTAGATTGCAGGGTTAAGAAGACAGGTACAGTAACACTTTTATGAGATGAAGTAGTCTGGTGCACTGGGTGCCTATAGTGTCCCATTTTAAATAATATTTTTGACCACTATAGGCACCCAGACCACTTCAGCTCAATGAAGTGGTCTGGGTGCCAGGTCCCCCTAGTTTTAACCCTGCAGCTGTAAACATTGCAGTTTCAGAGAAACACATTGAGGGTTAATCCAGCCTCTAGTGGCTGTCTCACTGACAGCCACTAGAGGCCGCTTCCGAAACCTCAATGCGAAAATCGCATTGAGGACACGCTGGACATCCATAGGAAAGCATTGAGTAACGCTTTCCTATGGGTTTGAATGCGCGTGCAGCTCCAAATACCTCTATAGTGCCAGGAAAACTAGTTTGTTTTCCTGGAAAAAAAAAATTCCCCTTGTTGTTTTTCCTCTAGTGAGTGATTCAGTTGTATTTGCTTTTTTTGAAGGTTTTTTTTCTGAGGTTTTAAAACTGCAAAGTTTCTGTATTTATGTTTATTTAATTTCTCATCTGTTTGCCTCATTTATTTCATGCTGATGGTGATAGTTTTACTTTATCTGAGTTCCTGTTTGTTTGACTACAGGATGAGGTAACTATAGCGTGGACAATACTGACTTTATTCTACAACTGCCTTTGTGCTTACAATTGCTATTTTGAATATCTTTTTTCCCTCGGGGGTTTGCAAGTGTAGTTTGCTAATCGCTTGCTGTCATAAATTTTTTTTCCCTTCAAGAGAGCATCCAAATAAAGATAAAATTGGCCTGAGTAAGGAGAATTTGCTGCTCAGAGGATGTGTAGTCCAGAATACAGAGACTGTAGTCGGCATTGTGGTTTATGCAGGTATATTTTTATAATGTTCTTCTATTTTCTATGTTTCTCTATTGCACTGTGTGTGCAAAAATCTATCTGTAAAATCATTCCACACTGAGACTTAAAAGGCCTAAAAAGCTTGCCAATTGTTGGGAAACCGTATGGGAAAATATACAAGGGTTAAAAATGAAAAGCTATGACATAATACAAAACCAATACAAAAAGTGGCCAAGGCTTAGTCAAACATACAATACTAATTGTAACTTACATTGAGGATAGACTAGCTGGAAATGTGTCAAAAGCAGCCCCTCAAACGTTTCTGCACTGGATGGGCTGCTATAATGGGCACCTGTCTTGCAAAAGGAACAGCATCTCCTTGATTTTGCCGATTCTTTAAATAATAGACTGACTTTTGCACTTGATAATCTACTTTTTTGCTTTTGCATATATATATATTTTTTTTTTAGGCACTTTAGAGTAGCCTCCTTATGGTAGCACCCATTTAATTACATTTTTATGACAGATATTCTCAGCACATTTTATCTTAGAAAAAATAAAAAAAATAAAATATGAATTGTAGAATGGTGGTCTTGTTGTGTCAATAGTCTCATATGCATCTTGGGGGACGATGACGACTCGGTATATGTAATTGCATATATGGTTGTATTATATCATGATAGTGACACACAAGTGAATAAAAAAAAAAAGACACCGTTTTGAGGTACAGTTACATCAGAAACCTTTTCATGACAAATCTGTGCAATTAAAGCAAACCGCCACACTTTGTCTACTTGAATTGGAACTCTTCTGAAAAACTCTTAATATCGTTTAACATAGTTTAATATATGACTCAACAAATTTGCTGTGGTCAAAGTAATTTAGTTAAATTGATAGTAATTTGTTTACTTGTTAAGGCATCCTCCTGTGTGATCTGCTATCATTTGGTCATTATTCTGAAGACAATAGTCTGCATGTCTAATTGTCAAATGTCAGAACATTGGCGGTAGACGGAGATGCACTCATTTAAAGAGGGACACAAAGCCGTGCTCATTTCTCTATTTCAAGTGATGTCATCCAGAGAGCCTGGAAAATGAAAATAAAACCATAAAGGAACTTTAAAAAGAAAAGCTTGACTTGGGACATGCATGACTTTGTTAAAAGCTTTAGCTTCAAATGAGGCAGTTGCCTTTGCAGACTTACAAAAGCAGGTAAATAGATTTTTTTTCATATTTACCTGCTTCTTTTTTCTTATGCTTTTAAGATCTCTTTACCTTGCAACATCCTAACAGGGGGAGATGAGAGGGAGTCTGATCAGTGTGAACAGACTCCGGTGTCAAGTTTCTCTCTCCTCCTGCTGCACAATGATGTACGGTTTTTGTCACTATTGGACCGGTAAAGAAAAAGAGAATTCGGGACACATCCTGAGCATTTCTCAGCTTTATTTTAAAATATCATTGTAGGATTTGGTCCTACTATGATAGTTCACTTAATAGTTAATAGTGATATGGTGCATTTGTGGTTCATTCATTATTCATAATTTGTTTTCTTGTTTTATTAGGTCATGAAACCAAGACCATGCTGAACAATACTGGACCTCGTTATAAGCGCAGCCAGTTGGAGAGGAAGCTTAATACTGACATACTGTGGTGTGTTCTTCTCCTAATATTGATGTGTTTAGTTGGAGCCTTTGGTAAGTGAAACATTCTGGTTTCAGCCCAAATAATGGTTTCACTTTTGCTAAACTTCTAAGTTCTAATGTGAGTACTATCCTCTGTTGCTGCGCAGCAGGGGTTCCGTGAAGCTGTACTTAAGCTGTAACTGTGCTACTGTTGGAGAATAACAACTAACAGCTTATAGGAACTTCTGCTGTGCATGAGTTTATAGGCCATGTTCAGAAGTACCATGACCGGTCTATGCAAGTAGCATGATTGGCTGAATCACTTCTTGGTTTGGCCAAAGCTTACTGCAGATGCTGTTGCCAAGTACCCATTAAATGTAGGGCATACTTTAAGAAAACAAGAAAAGCTTGTGTTTATAAATGTATTTCTTCTATAATGCTTTTTATACCGAGAGTCTTGTGCGTATTATCTGCTAGGCAGAAGTGGGGGATTACTTGGAATTCAGTATATTTACATAGTCGTACAAGATAAATAGAGTAATTTATGTTGTGAATGCTAGGTTACAAGCCTACAGGCAAATTGCATGCAAGTTGACCCATTATCATGGTGGCAACATTTGAAAGAGAGAATGAGGTTTGTAATAAAAAATTGCAGGGTAAAAAAGAATATTTGTGGAGAATTCTAAGATCCATTCTAAAGAAATGCTTAAGATCCACATGCTAAAAAAAATGCTTGACTAGTATGTAAAAACCTTTTTAGGCTAAAGTAATATACTCTTATTTGGTTTCCTGAAGGAGAGTGTTCATCTCACCCCAAAGCAGGGGCGGACTGACAGGTCGGGCAGATCGGTCATGGACCGAGGGCCCGAGGCAGTAAGGGGCCCGGCAGCACAGTCATGCTCTGGCTGAGGAGATCTCTGATCTCCACACATCTCCCCTTGCACCCACCTCAGCCCCCCTGTACTAACCACAGCTCCCCCTGTACTAACCACAGCTCCCCCTGCACCTGCCTCAGTTCCCCTGCACCTGCCTCAGTTCCTCCTTACACTCATCCCAGGATCTACCTATCCCTGTACCCACCTAATCCCCTATGCACCAACCACAGACCCTATGCCACCTCCACCTACCATAGCTCCTATGCCTTCCAGTACCACCACAGCCACTATGTCCCTCCCTGTGCCCACTACAGCCTCTATGTCCCATCCTGTGCTCACAACAGCCCCCACCTCAGCCCTGTCTGCAACCACCACAGCTTTTCCTGCACCCACCTCAGCCCCCCTGCACTCAGCCACCATTCCTCCCAACACTCACCCCAGGATCTACCTATCCATGTTTCCACCCAAGCCCCTATGCTCCCACCACATCCCTTATGCCACCTCCAACTACCATAGCCCCTATCCCTTTCAGTACCCACCACAGCCCCTATGTCCCCTCCTGCGCTCACCACAACATCTATGTCCCACCTCATACTCTGTCCAGCCCCACCCCCACTTCAGTCCCCGTGCCTCCTGGCGCCCACCTCAATCCCCACGCCTCACAGTGCCCACCACAGCCCCTGTGCCTCCCTGCACCTATTTCAGCATTTATCCCCCTACACACACACAACAGCCACTATCCAACTTATACACAGTAGAGCCTCTATTATCCAAACACGCACACACACTACAGTCCCAGTAACCACCAGATGCCTACTACAGATTCTATCCCACACACACTGCAACACAGCCAGCCCATTCTACTCACATAATGCACTGCAAATAGCCCCATTCACACACGCAAAACCCAACAAGGAGCCTCACTGTATAGACACACCACAAGCGGCAACCTCACACATACAAAATTACATGCAGCCTCCCTTCACATACACATCACAAACAGCATACCCACAATTGCAATACTGCACACAGCCTCCACACATACAACTTTTACAATCACTTATATAGCGACAACATATTCTGCAGCGCTGTACAATAGGTAAAACAAGAGCGAGGATTAATCTAACACAACACTTTGACATACAGGAACACAACATCACTAGCCACATCCCCACACACGCAACCCCACAAGTAGACTCCAGACACATGTGGCTAGTTGTAAGGTTGTACATGTGGGGGGTGCTGCTTGTGACGGCCTAAGCAAAATCAGTGGAAGTGTATGATTAAATTTGCTTTATTTTAATTGCTGGGGAGGCACGCCAGCAAGGGTTACTCCATCTAAAAACAGTGTTTATTAAAACACTGGTTTTGTTGGATTAACCCCTTAAAAGTAAATCTGGTCATTTTGGGGGGCACTCAGGGATGTGGGAGTCAGGGATGTGTGGCTCTCACACTTCCATTCTGTGTGCTTGGCAGCCTACACATAATATATGTGTAAAAGCAGCAGAAAGAAGGGGGAGAAGAATAGCAGGGGACCAGAAAAACTTGTACCAGGACCAGGAGGACGGGCCCTTGATCACCCACTGCCCGAGGGCCCTGTGAGGTGTCAGTCCGCCCCTGCCCCAAAGGACCGTTTTTGCTACAATATCGATCAGTTTAGTTGCAGCCTTTCGTAAGTGGCACATTTTTGTTTTAGCCCACGTTATGGTATCATATCAGTCTGCCTTAAAGGGTCTCTTAACCATACACAGATTGGCAAGTAATTTGGGTTTGTCATCCTACAGAGAAGAAATATAGTTTGAGATTCCATTTATAAATTGATCATATGAAAATAATCTGTGTGTGTGTGCACATGCAATTTAATACTATGTGCTTGTAAATAATTGTATTGACCCTTCAGCGTATGCACTACAAACCTTTTAATTGCATACTAAATTGTGTTTGTCAAATTGTGCCGTGATGTAAGAGAGTCTTTAATCTTTGTCTTAAATCAAGGTCATGGAATTTGGTTGACTGGATTTCAGGAATTTCCTGTATTCATATTACCAGAACCGGGTGGGCAGCATACCCCTCCAGCATTGGCCGGCTTCTATATGTTTTGGACTATGATAATCCTGTTACAGGTATCATTTAGAACTTGTTTAACATAGTTGTTGTTTTTTGGAAGAATGTTACTTTACCAATAAACTTTAATATAAGACTGGGCTGCCCACAAAGTAAATATCTCCCCAAATATTTTAGAACTACAGATTAATGATTCTTTGTCATTCTAAAGGCTGACAAGGTTCCATGGAAATTGTAGTTCTAGAACATCTGGGCTCTGCCTTTTGGCAGCCCTTATACGTATTGTACTTTACCACCTGTTGGACAGGTTTTGCATCTTAAGTGAGGATGCAATCTCAAGATGCAAGGTTGACTTGAAAAACTATTAAAATGTGTGCAGACAGTCCTCACTTACTGACCGGTTCCCGTTCTTACCACTCAGTCGTAAAACAAATTTGTCAGTAAGTGAGAATGCGCTAGAGAGCAGCTCTAGGTTCCGGGGAATCTCCCTGTACATAGATCAGCACACTAGTGCATGGAATCACACAAATATATGTTCAGGGAAAATTCTCCAAACCCAGATTAGCTCACTAATACAGAGTATCTCTGAAATCTATGTTCGGGGAAAAGTCCCCAAACATACACCAGCTCTCCAACGTGGGAATCGCTCGAATCCCCACACTATAGTGCTGGTTGTAAGTCCGAGCAGTCGTACATTTATTTACTTTTTAAAATGCATCTTTTCCCATGGATTGTCTTTATTCTAGCCAATTTAAGAATTACAATTCTCCTTTTTAATTTTCTCAGGTGCTGATTCCCATCTCCCTCTATGTGTCCATTGAGATAGTTAAATTGGGACAGATCTTCTTTATCCAGAATGACAAAGATTTCTACTGTGAGAAATCAGACTCTATGATAGAGTGCAGAGCTCTGAATATTGCTGAAGATCTTGGACAAGTGCAATACATTTTTTCGGACAAAACCGGAACTCTCACAGAAAATAAAATGGTTTTCCGCAGATGCAGCATTGCTGGGATGGAGTATTCCCATGAAGCTAATGGTGAGCATGTTAGTATTGTAGAAGAATTCATAGCAGAAGGTTTTCATATATACATTTTTAAACAATGTAAAGCTTTGCTCACTGTAAATAAATAAAACTAACTCTGAACTAGGAATGAAAGGAAGTGCCCTACACCTAAATTATTTAATCATTTGAGTTTGAAGTCTTTTTCATCCCTCCATTCTATTTATTTGGGGATTTTAATGTACTAGAAAAAATCAGTATGTATGTGTATATCTATAAACTAACCACATTTGACTGGAGGTGTACATTAGATGTAATGTTAGTGGTGTAATCTACTTATTTTTATTATATAAATTCCATGTGGCTGGATTTCAAGGATTCCATTACTATATCACAGGCACCATACAATCATAATTTTGAGAATATAACTTAATAATCCTTTTCAGCAAAGAGATTGAATTCTTATCAGGAATCGGATTTGCACAGCGAGGACCAATCTGATATTCAAAGTGTCCCGAGGGGTAATATTTACAGCCACAAAAGTCCCAGTCCGAAGGTGGTAAGGACAGCTCTTAGCAGCAAGTCATTGAGTAAGCTCTCTGCCAGCAGTTTAGAAGCAGGGACTGATGTTGATGGCACAAGCGTTTCTCCACACACTAGACATGTGGCTTTCAGCAGTCCCATGGTACGTACTGGTTTCACTTTTATTTATCTATATATTTATTATTTTTATATATTCATTTTTCCCACCCACCCCCCCTTTTCTCCTCTTTCTCTCCCTTTTCTCTGTCTCTCCCTCCCCCCCCCTTTTTTGCTTTTTACACCTTGTTTATAGTGCTTCTTTGACAAATTGAAATAAGTATAAATTGACACATACCCTAATGTATCCATTATGTTTTGGTCCTTTGTCAGGAGACTGATGTAAAACCAGACCCACGTCTCTTGAGGAAATTTAAGATCACACCCCACTGGTTGTATCGGTCTGATCAAGCTGACGAGGCAACCCAGGAGATGTCTTATATTGTTGACTTCTTTCTTGCGTTAGCAATCTGTAACACCGTAGTTGTTTCTTCACCTAACCAACCACGTCAGAAGGTACATTAAATATATTTAACATACACACACATTAAATGCATGTTTATCAATCAATCTTTTTTTCTTTAAAAACTATTGGATCTTCACTAAATACAGAAAGAGTCATAATTTCTGGATAATTGTGTAGCAATCGCGAAGGAACCATGCATCACCTGACCTATTGGGAAATTGAGAATATGTTTTGTGATGTGGATATTGTTGGCCTTTGTGCTTTTAATACGCTAGTTTTCCAAGATGCTTTTTTTTTTTTTTTTAAACTAAATTATTTGGTTTTCATTGGTATGCATTACAAAGAAAAGTAATTCAAAGGTTTGAAATTGTTACATATGAAAATTATGCAATAAAACAGTTTCACATTTGTAGTATATGAATTACATCGTAAGTACAGATAGACCATTAGCTTTTTTCTGTTTTCGTTACACCGTATTCTTTGGATGGTTGTGTATTTTATCTATATTTGTGATAGCATTTCCAGCGTCATTTGCAACAATAGATTTGACAACATCTTGGTGGATCCCTGGCATTGGGTGATTCGGTGTATTTGTGTCACGGTTTCTTGAGAGAAGTATCTAGTTCTCACGAGTATATGTGTTGTGGAGCGAAATGGTATCTGTCTCGATTTTCCATGTGAGCCGCTATGTGTGTGACCTGTATAAGTGTGCTACTGTTTCTACTCCGTCTACAGTGGAGTCTTGGGGTTTGCTACCTAGCTTAGTCTGCAGACCTATGAATGTCTGCCTCCGTCAGTTAGAATTTGGTCCACGGTCCCCATCTTTGTGTGCATTTAGTGTAGTTTTTAGCGATGGTGTATGTGATTTCTTCCATTTGTCTCACCCACTCTACCCTTTGAACCGATTCCCTTACTGTGGGTGGTTGTCTGTTTCCAGTGTAGCGGAATGAGTTGGTTTGCTGCTCTAAGTAGTTGGGTGGTTAAGGGTGTATTCTGTCGTTGTCGGGGTGGTGGCAGAAGGAATAACAGGTATTCCGGTGAGATTGGGATTTCCACTCCTGTGATCAATTGTGTTAGTGTGTGTATGCGTCTCCAGTAATTTTTTATCTTTGGACACTGCCACAAAATATGTGGCGGGTGGGCTTCCGGTTGTTTGAATCTCCAACATTCGTCTCTAGCCCCGTATGTTTGACCGTGCTCTGAGAGTAGCTGCGATCGTCGGGTGATGTTTGTGTTGTCTCAGCGACCTGTGGGCTCTGTCCAGAATGATAAGGTTGTCAGTCTCTGTCCCCAGGATAAGATTAAATAGCACAGTGAGGGTTGCCACTATATCTTCCCCTTGGGATTCCGGTAGGCCCTGCACCCTTAAATTATTTCTTCGATGTTGGATGTTCACCGTATATTGGGTGTGGGTATCTATTGTGGAGGAAAGGTGTAGGATTTGGGTCTGGAAAACATCCCTCTCTTCTTCTAAGTCAGTAACTTTGTGACTTACTTGTTGTATTTCGGAGCCCATTGCCTCCAGTTTTGATTGAAAAGGTGGCTTCCAGCTTTCCCAGCATATTGGCCAGATCCGCTTTTGACTGCAGGTTTTTGAGTAGTTCCCTTATATCAAAGTCCTGAGATATCTCCTGGGAATTGTATGAACCCTCGGATGGTACAGGGCTGGGCGGCATAGAGTTAGAATGATGTTCTGTCTGCGCCATTTTAGTTCCTGTGGCCTCCACCTCACGGTCTGTTGTTTCTCTAAAGTATCGTGTCAGAGAGCTCGATTTTGTCAATGGTGTTTTCCCTGAAGCATTGTGAGAGTAATTCTGTCTTTTGGGGTTCCCCATAGTTGATGTAAGTCTCCGATCAGCGTGGATTGTCGAACGAGCTATGAGGAGCTGAACTAGTGCACGTCCATTCAGCTCCGCGATCAGGCCACGCCCCAGGAGGCTTTTTTTTTTTTTTAATATAATCTGAGACTGACTGATCATATAAACCCCCACCCAAAAAAATAAAACCTGCATGTCAATAGTTTTCTGTGTTTCTTTGGGTTTATATGAATTCTTGGTTTGCAACAGCTGCAGATCTAGTATCTGCAACAACTGCAAGCCTTCCCTTTCTGACCATATACAGTGTCTTCATTGAGACCAACTGTGTGTATGGCTATCCAATCAGACTTCTCAATGAGCTGTCTTACTGGTTGTTGTAAAGTCTTTGCAAGACATGTGCTCTGGGCAATTGTCTGGCTTTTTAGTTTAGCTCCACAAAACTAAATTACCAGGAAGTAACAGGACTGGCCGGCTTCACTTATAAAAGTGCCAATTTCTAATGAAATCTGAACTTTTAGAAAATGAAAACAAAACACAAATCAAGCACTTCAGCAAGATTTCCTCAGCAGCTTTCTTTTATATAGGGTACCAAATTAGAGTGAAGAAGAAGAAATCCGTGCCAGTCATATTTTTTTAAAATTTTATTTATTTTGTTCTTGTTTGTTTGAACTTTACTTCCTCTACAGTCCTAATTTCATTTTTTTTTTTTTTTTTAAGTAAGGCTTCAATCACGGGTTCAGAAAGACAAACCTGTATTCCTGACCCTATAGTGTTAAAACCACCACCTCCCAGACCCTTCCCTCCCTCTGCTGGAACAAAGTGCCAGCGGGCCGCTGAGGGAGAGACAGCAAGGCTGGCTCTGCTTGGGCTAGCAGGGGAGCTGAAAGGATCTTCCCTGCCGGCCTTGGTCCACGGCCATCGAGGCCCACCGGGCGTTTTCTTCAGAACCCACCACCGCCCACTAGTGGACTAGTTGACTACCCCTGATCTTTACAGCTTCATTAAGCTAAACTTAAGCTAAAACTGCTTCATTAAGCTAAACTTGTTTTGATGCGTATAGTGTCCATCTAAGGATGGGCAGAAAAGAAGGGTAATATCAAACATTCTGTGTAAAGCTGAAGCAAATAAAAAAGCATTTCTCTCTCAGATGTCATGAACAGAAAGAGATATGGGAGCAAGTAAAGGAAAACAGTTTTTTTAAAAACTTTTTTTGTCTTGATTAAAGGCATACCGTGAAGAAAAACTCTAAACACATAACACACTTCAGCTTGATGAAGGGATGTGCCTGAGTAATGCTCCTAACTTTAGATGTCTGTGATATGAAAGATGCATGCACGTGTCGCTATTCCACGAGGCTTCTAACGTTTGGGGGGGTGGGTTGTGGGGGAGGGTGTGTTTTCCCTTTTTTTTTTCTTTCTTTTTTTTCAATGCAGTGTTCCTAATTGTTGGCAAAACTTGGTAAGCGTGTTATTGATAGAGGATGCAGAGTGTGACAGAATTAATTCTAAAAGATCACAGTCACTGTAAATATTTTAAATTGTAAAGCAGATTTCATTTGTACAGTGATTTTTAACACACCTGATTTTAAATGCCTTGCTCTTGTATCTAATAAGGGTTAAATCTTTTGTTTTAATAGATGAGAATACCATCTATTGCAAAAACACCTTTAAAGTCTTTAGAAGAGATCAAGCAGATGTTCCAGAGGTTCAGTGTTCGGAGACTGAGTTCATCGTCCCTTTCAAGTACAAGAGAGTCTCCTTCTGAAAATTCCAATTATTTCATGAGCAAACTGCCCTTCTTCAGCAGGTTGAAGCTGGCTTTACCTACAACTGAAGGAATGGACCAAACTGTAAATGAATTTCGGGCCGCAGGTACTTTAGACTTAATAAATGAATTGGAGCCTGATTCTCTGGAGAAATCGGACCATTTAAGCGCCTGCGAAGCTCTTGATAAATCTGCTCCCAGTGAGCTGTGCTACGAGGCAGAGTCTCCAGATGAAGCAGCCCTGGTTTACGCTGCTAGAGCTTACAGATGCACTCTGCAGTCACGAACACCTGAACTGGTCACTGTGGAGGTCGGCGTCCTGGGGTCCTTAACATTTCAACTTTTGCATGTATTACCTTTTGACTCTGTGAGGAAAAGGATGTCCGTAATAGTACGCCACCCCATTTCCAATAAGGTGGTGGTCTACACAAAAGGAGCTGATTCTGTCATAATGGAACTTTTGTCTTCTGAAGGTATGCTTGCCATTTTGAACTCATTTAAATTTATTGATGATGTATCAGGAAATATACGCTGTATGGAATGCAGGACCAAATAAATCGTCCATTTAGCTTAGAGTTCTATGTATGTGTTTTGTTTCTATATGTGGTCAGGTTTATGTTACACTTTGTATTCTAGTTTGCTGTATTTTTGGTTAGAACACTCTGCATTGAAAAAAGAGGTTGGGAAGCACTCTAAACATGCCACATACCCATCTTTGTTCTATATGTGTACTTGTAATCAAGCACCCTTTAAAGATTGCTTAGTTTAAATGCCCCTTACAAAAAAAAAAAATTTAGTAGATATATCTTCAATGAAAACACTATGCATTTTGTTGTCATAATGTGTATATCTAAAAACAGCTTGAAAACAAGTGCAGATCTCTTGCCTACAGCCTGTGCAGGCCATCCCCTTCTAACCCCACCCAGAATTCTGTGGCTGTCCAATCACAGACTTCCCGATGCTGCTCCATTAGAAGTCTTTGTAATGCAGGTACTCTGAGCAATTGCCTGCCTTTTGAGTTTAGCTCAACTAAGCTAAACAAACCACAACGTAATAGGACGGGGTTTGTGATTGACAGCTGGGGATGTAACAAGGTTAATTGCTAAAAGTGCCAATTTCTATTGAAATAAAGAGGGCACACTCTTCACACCTAAAGCACTTCATCAAGCTAAAGTGATTTTGTGGTCTGAAGCGTGCCTTTAATTGTATTGGGGGGGGGGGGGGGGGGGTACCATGGAGCAAGGCTCAACATTTTCACTTGCCACTGGCAAGTAGACATTCATTCACCCATGGCCAGTGTGGTTTGCAGTAGTGAGTTACTTTTAAGATCTGTCTAGTAGAGTAAGACTTGAAATTTCAAGTCCTGTCATCGAGAGTTACCTCTTCAAAAGGTGGTGATTGACTTCTCCCAACTATACTTATAGTAATCAATGATTTGTTAATTTTATGACTTCTTAACATGTCTTTTATTTTTGCCCATTAATTGCTGTACTAATAAAGTTAACTTAATGCCTGTTGCTGTAATTGCAATTTTAGACAAAAAAACAGAAGTGCTGGAGGAAAATATCCAAAAACTTACTCAGAAGCATTTAGATCAATATGCCAAGTGTGGGCTTCGCACACTGTGTATTGCTAAGAAGGTAAGAGAGTGTATACTTTATGGGGACGTTGTCTGCATTTATTGTTTTTGTTTTCTCAGATCTGTGGTGGTATCAAGTATTTGAGCATTTTCTAGTCTGGTTATCGTCAAATCTTACCTGTGCCAAAGGATGCAATAAATTAAATTATTGCTGTATAAATGACTGATGGGACTAATCCTAATGTTTCCTTATCAAAAGCTATTCTAATCTAAATTAACTTAATTTACATCCACTTCTTTATAGTCTGTGCATTCCCTGTGTGGGTTACATGAGCCTATTTAGTTTAATCGTTTTTTTGTTATTGTTTTTAGTGACCCTTGTAGTTATGGGCGCACATCACTGCTTTATTTAACAAAATTGTTCATGAATCATGAACCAAGACTGCTTTTAACAACTGCTACAAAGGCATGTAGTATCTGTCATAGGTGACTATCTTGTTTGTCTGTTTATCCTCTGCCTGCAGGTAATGACTGATTCTGAATATGCTGAGTGGTTACATTCACACTTCTTAGCAGAGACAAGTATTGATAACAGAGAAGAGCTGCTGTATGAGTCTGCTACAAGAATGGAAACAAAACTTACTCTGCTTGGTAACTATTCCATTGAGCATTGGATGAGCTCTATTAATGGGAACAAAGTGATATACACATTAAAGCCCTTAGTTGCAGACTATTTTACCTCTGCACAGGCGGACATTCTGTGGCAGATCCTGACCAGTTTTTTCTCTACTTTTGTCTTTTCATTTATTTACACAAAGTACAAGCACATACAAATAAACGCGGAAGAAAACCACATACATCAATAAACAAAGTCCTAAACACATTTTTAAATTCGGTGCATTGTCAGAAGAGAAAGGGAGGAAAGGATATTCAGAGGGGGAGAAATAATAGAGGGGAAGGAAAAAAAAGGGGGAATAAGAAAAGATGAGAATAAACAAGAAAAAATATTTTGCAAGATGTTCAAATCAGAATAATATATTAACACACATGGTGACCGTATTTGCACAAGGAATCGCAGATTTTTGTTGTTGTTGAAAATTTGGGTAAGTTTAGTGAGCAGTGTTATAGAGCTTGTTATTGTCAAATTAAAAATGACCAAAAAATGGAGTCCCATATCCAACAGGAGGCGAGAGTTTCCAACAAGCTTCTAAAAGTTAATTGCAGTCATGAGTATAGTTGACTATACTATGTGCACTTCTTTGTGATTTCCAATGACCGGTTCATTGGCTGCAACATGTCCCACAAGCCCATTCCCTATGCAATCCCCTACTATAATGCTGCAATGCTTGGTAGATGCACAGCAAGCACCTCATTACATGACATTTTTAAAACACAAGCTGATTGTTTTTTTTAAATATTATTTTCATGAATTTATGGTTATAATTTCTAGGTGCTACTGGAATAGAAGATCGTCTACAGGAAGGTGTTCCCAACACTATAGAGTCATTACGAAAAGCTGGAATCAAAATCTGGATGCTCACAGGAGATAAACAAGAGACTGCTATTAACATAGGTTATGCCTGCAAATTGCTTGAACACAGTGATCAGTTGTTTACCTTAAACATCGATAGCAAAGTGAGTATCTTACTGACATTTCTAGCTGTTGATGGTTATTGCACACTCTTTGCATCAAACATTATTCCAAACCCCTAAACACCGCCCTGTCATAACGTGAAAGCATATTTATATTTCCAAAATGCATTGTATACATTATTTTTTTTTCCCTTCATATAGTGATAACATATTTAACAGCCCTATGCAAAAGATGCGTAGAAGTAATTAGAACAAAGTTTGACATGTTTTTTACATGGTTCTAACATTAGTCAGTCTGTAGCAGTGAAAATTCACCCAAACACAAAATCACAGATTTCTTGACATGGGCAGTGCTTCACAGGGCCGGACTAGGAATGCAAAGAAGCCCTGGAAAAAAAATGTATGCCAGCCCTATAAGTCATTGTGCCACATTAGTGTGTGTGTGTGTATGTATGTATGGAGGAAGACTCGAATGGGTCGAAACGTTGGTCATTTAACTGTATACCTTTTGATGGATTAAATACGTTTTCATTACTTGAAAGACCGGAGAGTGCATGATTTCTCTACACATAAAATATATATAATATAATGTACCGTATATGTATATAGTTGTGTGTATACACACACACAACACAAACTACTGTGGCACAATGACTTTCTAGTACTGGCATACAGATTTCATAAAAAAAAAAAAAAATATATATATATATATATATATATATATATATATGTATGTATATAATTTAGGTTTATGAATTAGAAATACTCAATCTGTGGTAGAAAAACATAGCCGTATTGTAAATGTTATAAATTTGATATTTGGCACTATCACTAAAAGATATATATATATATATATATATATATATATATATATATATAATTAAAAAAAGGAACATACCAATAATAAATATATATTTATATATATATATATATATATATATATATATATATATTACATACACACACACACACACAGTGAAAATACCAGCACTCAAGGTTTTCCAGAAGATAACTTCTCCATTTATTGTGGAAGAAAAATTCCACGTTTCAGCTCCACTGGGGAGCTTTCATCAGGACACTTTTTTTGTATTTTTTTAAATATATATATATATATATATATATATATATATATATATATATATATATATATATATATTGGTATGTTCCTTTTTTTAATTATAAATATTAGTCCTTTCAGGGTAAAAAATTTAATTATACAGTAAGCATTCTCACATGCAGGCACAGGCAATCTCTTACTGACACAAGCACACATGTTCGCAGGCTCACAGACAGGTAATCTCAGTGACACACACAAGATCATTGACAAACATAGGCAAACTTACAGGTACACACAAATGTAGTACAGACAAACTCTAACACACACAAGCTTACTACAGACAAACTCACTGGTATACACAAAGATACTCACTGACACGCATACATGCTCACTGCAGACACGCTCACAGACACGCATACATGCTCATTGCAGACACGCTCACTGACATGCATACATGCTCACAACAGCAGTCGCGCACACGCGATCACTCTCACTCACTAGCTGTAGTATATTTGAAGCCTACCTGGCATTGCAGGCTGTTGCTGTGGAAGCCCTGGGAGGTGAGAACTTATTTCCTGCCCTGAAGTCAGCTGCTTGAGATTGGGGGCGGAGCTTGGGTGCCAGAAAGCTCACTCCCGGTTGCCGCATCCTCAATGCGCTTGCACCGGCCCCAAGCCCCTCCCTCCATAATTAGGTATTCAGGCTTTCTCCCCAGCCCTAAGTGCTGCCGCCCACCAGGAAATTTCCCGGTATCCGGGTGGGCCAGTACGGCCCTGGTGCCTCAATGTAAAGTTAAACGCTTGCTTGCTCCATGACCACTTCTAAAAGCAATAGTGATCATTGAGGTTGGAGCAACCCTTTGAATTCCTCTGTAGATAATTCATATCTGGTCTAGGCACCATAGCCACTACATGCTTTGCTAATGGTAAAATTCTTGGTCCAACCTTAGTCAAGCAGTTTGACCAAAAGTACTTGCAGTCTAGCCCCTTGATCCTAATGTTCCATTGCTTGTTGACTGAGCACATCAGATGAATCACATCTGGATAAAATTTCATATTTCTAATGAAAAGTGGAACTTCCACTTTAGTCATGTCAAGTGGGTGCCTCTGGACCCCCTGCATCTCGTCAAACCACTCAAAAACTGTGTAATAATGCTCTAGGGGTGGCTCCTGCAGCCTGATGTCCATATAACCTTACATTGGTGTGTCTTATGATATCTAGACTAAGCTTTTTATGACTGGATTATATTATCTAGTTCCCTGCAAACAATGTCATGTAACCTTTAGTGTCACCCCTCATTATCCAGTACATGACCCTTGCACATCTTACAAGTTTTTCCTGTTAAAATAACTTTTAACAGATTCTGACTTTAAACAAACATTAACTTCCATGTAACAAGAATCTGGCGTTATGACGTGCAGACGTGCTGAGGCGTGCTGACGCGCTGACGGCGTGATGACGGAAGAGGAGGGGCGGCCCGCCATGTAATGGTGCGCCCGGCGGGAGTCGACCTCGAGAAGAACCAGGTCTCTTTTTCTCCCATAACGTATGCCATCAACTGAAAGGGCTCATTTAGAACTGCAGAAAATTTGGTAATATATCGGAGGCAGTTCGACCGCTCGTAGCCTTCAATCGGCAGAGGGACAGCCAGCTTTTTAACCATGCTGGATTCCAGGACTTCCGTGTCCCAGCTCTTAATGATCAGCCACGCTGAAAATTGATACGGGGCAGCCGGATCTTCAGCGACGCTTTACTGTGGTAATATATACCAGCCGCCGAGCTGTCTCAATCTGCTGTTTCAATTTAATTTAATCTGTAGCCGCAGAAATACAAATCAGCCGCTGAGCTGCTATAATATGAGGCTGCAGTTTATTCTACTTTTGAGTGGTACCTGCTGACATAAAATACTGATATACAACGCTGCAGTTGTAATAATTGGAGGGAAAGGGCAAGGAGAAAAAGAAAGGAACTTTTTTTTTGGTTTTTCCTTTTGTGAATTAATATTCATTTATCAGATATTTAGTCCGGTTACTTATCCCACCTGGGGGATATATTTTGTAAAGTCAGCTTATATACTTTTTTATTAAAGCCAGCCTTTCTATTACTGGTGGGACCGTAATTTAGGTAATTCCATACTATGGCCGCTAAAAAGGCACAAGACTCAAAACCCTCTATGAGGAAAGAGAAAAAAGATACATCCCAGGACAAATCTCTGTCAACATATTTCTCGCCTCAACATAAAAGTCTTAAACAGAAGATGAATGATACTGATGCCAGCTTGGAAATCCTTGATTTAGAGCCCAATAAGGAGCCTTTAACAATTACTTTCCTATGCTCTACCCTAAAGGACAATCTGCAACAGATAAAAATGGAACTCGCCGCAACTGCCGCAGAAATAAAATCAGAAATAAAACAAGAAATAAATGTACTAGCGACAAAAATAGATAAATTTGAAGATCAAATTAAAGATTTGGAATTCACTGTAACAAATTTAGCAGAAGAATGCCAAAAGGCGCACCATAAGATCGCAGATCTGGAACTTAAAATGAATGATCTTGAAGACCGCTCCAGACGTAAAAACTTGCGCTTTAGGAATATCGCAGAAAAGGGAAGAACGGAAGACTTAAGACAAACCTTGATGGAATATTTTTCAGCTCTGGGTGTGGAGTACAACTCACACAATCACTATATAGAAAGGTGCCATCGATTATTTAAACCTCAATCCATTCAGAACGAGGCTCCGCGAGACATCATTGTACGCTTTATTACTTATGATTTCAAAGAAAAAATTTGGAAAGCTGCAAGAGAGAATCAGTTAACCTCGGGGTGTTTCCAAAATGTAAAAGTGTTTCAGGACCTATCGTTTGATACGAGAACAAAAAGGAAATTGTTTAGCGTCGCTACTCAAATTCTCAGACGACATGAAATAAAATACAGGTGGCTCTATCCTCTTAAAATAAGTCTGTCATACGAAGGGAAAAGAGAGCTATTTGAGTCCAATACCAAATTAATAGACTGGCTGAAAAGGAACAATTTGACTTTGTAAATAGATGATCTAAGGGCTAAGGTTGGGGTTGGTAACCGGAATATATATGCATTTTTTTTTTTTTTTTTTTTGTCTTCTCTCACGCTGCCCTTCGGGCAACGTGAATTGTCAAGGGCTTATGGGTGCAATGATAGTTAAGAATTATCAATAACCTCCCCCCTCAGGGTTAATGGGTAGAAAAAGAAAGGAAAGAAAAGGGAGAATTGGAAGGAAAAAAGGAAAAGAAATTTTTAGTTTACATTTCCCCCCTAGAAGAGCCTAATGAAATGGTCACTGAGGATAACAAGCCTTATTATAGGTTTTGAATACTGAGGGATCTATTGATAATTTGGTAAATTCACGTGTGTTAGTAAATGGTTGGTGCATCACAGTTGAATTTAATTTAAAAAGACACTACTTTAAAGGAATGTCTGACTTTTAAGACAGGAGCAAGGTTAAAAGGTAAAAAGAAAATGGAAATAGTAAAGGTGCACAAACAAAATATAAAAGACAGGGTGGAGGAATGAGATATTGAAGAAAGAAGGGGGAAGGTAATTGTAAATTAGGTGTATAAAAGGCCAAATTAATATTAAGATGGCTCTTTTTTTTTTTTTTTTTTTTTTTCTCTACAACAGTTACGTGTGTAATGTCACAATTATATAAGTAGTTACTTATTATGTAGTTAATACTACTGCAGAAGGATTCCCACGGGTATATTCGGTTTCACAGGGATAAAAGGACACAATACAATATAATAGAGGGACACATTGATAAAACGACATAACACAATATAGTATAGCGATATACTTTTTATGAAATAGGATATGTGTGAATATCTTCACGAGGTTAATAAACATTTTTGGCTAATCACGAATAGTATATACGCTATATAATAGCCCCAATAGTAGAATAATAGCTTTAACAATAGAATAATTTAAGAAACTGGTCACGATGTAGATTTCGGGGACACACAATGTACAAATTATGATATAAGCTTTGTTTGACAAGTGTGTTTTTTTTTTTTTTTTTTTTTTTTTTTTTTTTTTTTTTTTTCTCCTCATCTGTATATTACTTATAGTTGACTTTGTTAGGACAGCTCTCTGGGCCCAGTGGCCGGCTTGCTCCTCTTGGTGTAGTGATACTACACTGTTTCCGTTGATCTCTATCACTATCAGAGATCTACGGTTAATTCTTTTTTTTTCTTTCCTTTTTTCTTTTTTTCCTCGTTTTCTCTAGCCATTGGCTGGATGAAGATGATGGATCTGTTCCGATCCAATTTTAACTTGTTCGTGTTTGATGTAGTCTGGTGCTTTGTCGTGTTGTTTTTTTTTTTTTATGTGTCTGTTTTTTCCTTTTATAGAGCATATGAATTTTTTGTTAAATCCAGGACAACAAAAGACAGTAAAATTCCTGTATATGGATACTGGGGGTTTAAATATAAGTATATTCGAATATCTTATTGACAAACAGAAATGTTAAAATTTCTATCGTTAAATGTCCAAGGTTTAAATACCAATAAAAAAAGGAGCAGATTATATGATACTCTTGGGGAACATAACATCCAAGTGGCATTCCTACAGGAAACACATTGGTTGCAGGGTCTTAAGCAAAGATGGGGTGGAGACAAATTTAATAATATAGTTCATGCTTCCTTAAGAGACAAGAAAAAAAGAGGAGTTGCAGTTGTTTTCAACAGTAATATAGATTTGCAAATTGAATATATCGAATTGGACCCAGATGCTAGATATATAATTATCATTTGTGTAATGGATAAATTGCCCTATACTTTAGTAAATGTTTATCTACCGAATGTTGACCCTATGACAAAGTTTCTATCTATAATGGATAGAGTTGATAAAGTATCTAAGGGATATCTAATTATAGCTGGCGATTTTAATTGTGTGGCGAACCCTAAAATGGATAAGACATATACCCCGACTACTTCAATTGATAAAAGAATGGTCAAACAGTCTAAAAAATTTAATAATATCTGTAAACAATATAATTTACATGATATTTGGAGACTATTACATCCACTGGAAAAAGACTACTCCCACCAATCGTGTGCGCATGGTTCATACTCACGTATTGATCTATGTTTATTAGATGCAAATTCGATACCCCTATGTAATTCAATCGAAATTAAAGAGAGTCTATGGTCTGATCATAGTCTCATTCTAATAGATTTTGGCAAGAGATCTTCTAGGGTGCGTACTACTTGGAGACTGAATGATGCTCTTATCAATGACACGAAAAATAAGGAAGAATTAATCCAATTATTAAAATTCTTTTGGTTAGAAAATAGCTCCTCTGATACATCGCCGGCAAATAACTGGTGTACACACAAATCAGTTATGCGAGGCTATCTAATTAAATTAGCCCATATAACGAGGTCTATGAAGGGTAAGACCCTATCTGATCTGTATATCGAGTTCTATAACTTATCTAAGCTAAATAAACAAAATCCATCTGCAGAAATGAAAACTAAAATAAATGATGTACAAAAACTAATTAATTTAAAAGTGGAAGAAAAAATTAAATTAAATATTTACAAACTAAGATTAAAAAACTATGGTACAGGTAATAGAGCTAATAAAAATTTGTCAAAAAGACTACAAAATTACCACGCGAAAAATCGAGTAGAACAACTGATAGATGGCCAAAAGGTCTATTCAACACCCGCTGCAATAGGGGAGAGATTCAATCAATTTTATGAAGATCTATATAACCTCAAAATGTCCCCTAATCTAATGGATATTCAAAACTATTTAGCGGACACGCAGATCCCAAAAGTTTCAGCGCATGATCTATTAATTTTAAACAAGATTATTTCGGCCGATGAAGTTAAATTCCAAATAAATAGACTCCCTATTAATAAAACACCAGGCCCTGACGGTTTTACGAATTTATATTATAAACAGATGCAGTCCTTATTAATTAATCCTTTAACAGACATGTTTAATCAAATAGCTCTAAACAAATTTTTTCCAACTGAATTACTACAGGCTAATATTATTCCGATATTGAAACCTGATAAAATTAGTAACAACCCTAGTAATTATAGACCTATAGCGTTGATTAATGTGGATATGAAGATCTATGCGGCCATAATTGCTGACAGAATAAAGACTATTATTGCGACATTGATCCATCCAGATCAGATAGGGTTTGTCCCGGGTAGGCAGGCATCAAACAATACTAGAAGAATAATTGACACTTTAGACTGGGCCAACAGATATCGGATTCCCTTCCTGGCCCTGTCATTAGATGCCGAAAAAGCATTTGACAGGGTCGGGTGGGGTTATCTTAGCGAACTTCTTATTGCATTTGGGTTCACTGGATGGATACACGACGCCATCATGGCTCTGTATTCCTCCCCCACTGCGAGAACGGTAGGACCAAATATCACAGCAGGGTGGTTTGCACTTAAAAACGGTACACGACAAGGATGTCCTCTTTCCCCCCTGCTGTATATCTTGTCTATTGAGCCCTTGGCAATCAATATTAGGAATAATCCTTTGATCCAAGGTGTCCATACGAATTCGATGGACGCTAAAATATCATTATACGCGGACGATGCGTTACTCACTCTTACATCTCCAGAGTCTTCTCTAAAATTTTTAATGATCGAAATTAATAAATATTCTACAATTTCGAACTTTAAGCTAAATATAACCAAATCCACAGTAATGTATGTGAATATGAACAATGACCTGGTAAACACTTTAGCCCACGCCTATAAATTTGTATGGACAGACTTGGAATTAAATTATCTAGGACTATATATAACTACCAAAGTGACAGCTATAATGGAGAGGAATATAATGTTCCTTATGAGAAATATGAATCTCAAACTAAAAAGATGGAAAAATTTAGAAACTTCCTGGCAAGGCAAAATAAATATTATTAATGCGTATATATTGCCTAAATGGCTATATTTATTTTCTATGATTCCACTCAAAGTCCCTGGGCCCTGGCTGGCTATGATTCAATCCAGTTTCAATAATTTTATCTGGAATAATAAAAAACCTAGAATTGCTCAAAAGATATTAACTAGAAAACTGTCTAACGGGGGTTTAAACTTTCCTAGTATTACCTACAGTTATCATGCTAATATCATTAGACATATCTACCTCCTTCAGGACCCTGAGCAGGTCTTAGAACCATGGTATAATATTGAATCTGAAATGGTCCAAACAGACAGACTGCAACATTCGATGTGGATAGTTACAAAGAACTCTCTAATGAATTTGTTTAAGAACTCAACGATACTATTCCAAATTCTAGAAGAGTGGTTACTAATTAAGAAAAAACTAGCCCTAGGAAATATGATACCCAAATCATGCACATTAGACATACTGCAAATTCTTATAGAAGATCTCTCTTTAAAGAACTGGGCTAACGCTGATAGAATAAAGTTTTCACAAATTATGCAAGGAGATAATATTTTGCCATTTCAGAGCATTAGTGATATTTTCCACATTCCACGCAGGGAAATTTTTACTTATCTACGGATAAAAAACTATATTCATAAAAATGTGCTCAAATCGTCTTCTATCTATGCGAAAAAGTTGGAAGTTATATTTAACTCTCAACCCATTAAAAAAAGCATGGCTGTCGCCTTATCAATGCTGGAACTTCTTAAAGAGTCCCCATATAGTTTGATTAAGAAGTGGGAACAAGATTTAGAACTACAAATTTCTTTAGACGATTGGAACTCCTCTTTAACTCGGGTGAATAAATATATCCATTGTCTGAACCTGTCGGAATGCCACTTCAAAGTTCTCTATAGATGGTATTATACACCTGCTAGACTAGCTAAAATGTTTCACTCTTCTGATCCAACTTGTTGGAGATGTGGTAGCCATTTAGGTACGTACATACATATCTGGTGGACATGTCCAGCTGTTAAGTCTATTTGGTCTTGGGCGTTTAATATTTTTTCATTAATGACTACAAATAGAATTCCGGAGAATGCTGCTTCGGCTATTTTACATCTGAATATGTCTTTAGATTCACAAAGAGATTTTTGTTTTGCCATTCATTCTTTGATTGCGGTTAAAATCATTATCGCAAGACACTGGAAAGTATCTAAGTCGTTTGACAAACGACTATTGATAGACCAAATTAGATTCCAATTATCAATGGAATATGAGTTGATCAATAATGCGACTTTTACTTCTAAGAAAAAGAGATGGTATTGTGAATGGTTAGACAAATATAATATATTATTTGGATAGTTCTCCTATGGTTAAATTAGATATCTGCATAGACAGAGAAAGAAGGGATAAAATTAAAACAGAAGCCAATAACCTCAGTCCATGGAAAGGGAGTTGTTTGAAAAGATGCTCTAAGGAAATTTTTTTTTTTTTTTTTTCTCTTTTTTTTTTTTTTTTTTTTTTTTTTTTTTTTTTGTTGTTGTTGTTTTTGGTTTTGTCGTGGTTAATTTATGTTAGTATGCTGTCATGCGGGTCTATAATTGAACATGCGATCACTGTGTTTGATCATGTCCCATCTATCACTTATGTATTTGTTTGATACTTGTGTACACTTGTTGATCTGTATTAGTTTCAGCATACTTGTTGTCTATGTTAAATAATAATGAAAAACTTTTTCAATAAAGACATAATTAAAAAAAAAAAATAAAATAACTTTTAACATCAATTCTCAGCACTGTAGTGGTTATGGTGCCAGAAGTGCCTGACACCCCACTTTGCAATAATCAAACCATTTTAGAACGGTTTCAGTCCTTACCTGGGGTCTGCCAGTTGTTGATCCCTGCCATCACTGCAGCCAATAAAGAGCCAGCAGCACAGGGTTTAGCTCAGTGACTGAGAGTCAGGGTTTAGCTCAGTGACTGACAGGGCTCCGCCTAGGAACCAGTGTTAATTTTGTCAATTTTTGAGATTTAGTCGACTAAAACTAAAACAGTTCAGGTGACTAAAATATGACTAAAACTAAACTGGTATTTTAGTCAAAAGACTATGACTAAAACGAAATTGAAATTTGCCGCCAAAATTAAACACTGCACAGAGGGGTTGTAAAAGGGGCAAATTAGACAGACCAGGGCTTGGTAGAGAGACACCTAGAGGTGCTGGGAGGACACAGAGACACAGGGGGGGAAGGAGCTAAAGAGACAGATGTTTTCAACTGAACCGATTAGATTTTAGTTGTGTTGACTAAAATCTCCAGTAGATTAATTAAACTAAAATCTACAGGAGATTTAGTCGACTACAACTAGACTAAAACAATTCAGATGACTAAAACTAAAATGGCTTTTTAGTCAAAAGACTGACTAAAACTAAATTGAAATTAAACTCCAAAATGAACACGGATGCTCCTAAGCAACTAAGGAACTACTGCTTCTGTTAGTTGCAGTGAAGGTAGGGATTAATTCCAGGTATGAAGTCAATCCTTTCTAAAACTATTTGACTGCTTACAATGGGGGATAGAGGCTGGGCATACCTGGCACCATAACCACTACAGTACACTGTAGTAGTTATGGGGTTTAGAGTGTTCCTTTAAGCCAGTTTGCTATCAAGTAGAAGCATTTTTTTCCAATGCCTATCTTACCATAAATGTAAGGGATCTCCTACATAATTTGGCCTTGGTGAAGGCTAACTAGATCACATTTCCTGTCATAACTTAAAATATATGCAAGTTACACACTTCTTCATGTTATGCCATGGTCTGCCCTTTGTAAAATTATTCAGACTAAATCACTAATCAAAGTATTTTTCTGAATATTAACTTACAATGCTCATCCACACACATTGCCAGCCAAATGCTTGTGTTCGCCATTGATCTCTACAGATATAAAGCTCCATCTAAGATGCCTGTATTGAGATAGCAGGAACCCATTTTTTACACTTTTTGACCGGTTTGAAGGTACAGAACCACTTTTAAAATTGTTCTAGTTAAACTCTAATAAATGTATTGGTTTAATTCTTTTGACAAAATAATTACATTTACAACATATTAGAATCTTTGGATTTGCGTGAATCCTGCTACTTCCTATTTGGTAAATAATTACACCTGTCTATAATCCATCTCAGCATTTTACCAGATGGATGTAATCTCAAAACGACTGGTCTAGTTTTTAACATTTTTGTATTATTTATTTCTTTTGGAGGAGGGGGGAGGTGCACATAGTAAATGCCCCATTATACCTTGTCTATGCCAGAATTTCTAATCACTCACCTCCTATGTTTTACCTTATGTTCTTTAAGGAGACATGTGAGGCTTTGATGGACACCATTATTGAAGAAATTGAAAGCTGTATTTCCCAACCTGATTCCAAGAAAGGTTGCAAACTGCTCCGCGATACTCAAAAAATAACAGAAATACACTTTGGCTTGGTAATTGATGGAAAAACCCTGGAGCTTGCATTACATGAGACCCTACAGAGTAAATTTATACAACTCACCAGCAAGTGCAGGGCTGTCATTTGCTGTAGGGCAACACCTCTGCAGAAGAGTCAAGTGGTTAAACTAGTTCGAAATAACCTGCAAGTGATGACTTTGGCCATTGGTGAGTACATTTTCTATTAAAAAAAAAAAAAAAAGAGAGGGCTATACTGTATAGGGGTAACCACTAATTGTTAATTAAACATAAAATCACATACAGAAATATCATCAAACACAGATCCTAAAAGAGTTCAATAGATTGCTAAAATAATAATCTTTTAATGCAAGAAATTATTTATGGAAACCCCAGTGGTCTTATGGCATCCTCCATAGACCTCAGTGTTGTACCCTTGCACATGCGCGATTGTACAACACTGACCAGGCATCTGGAAAATGATGCACCAGGAACTGAAAAAGGTCCACATGTTGAAGATGATGCCAGCTACAAGGAGCTACTTCAGGTAAGTAACCCTCCTTTGGCTGCATCCCATGGTCACCAGATCCTAACGTGCAAAGGCCTCCAAAAGTGAGAGATCCGCTTCAATGATTACAAAACCCCACTACTACAACCTATTTCAATGGATAATGTTACAATTTGTTGTTCCAATTGGGATACATTGATGCAGTGATACATTTTAACTTTAACTCCTATCAGTCTGTCATATTTTGCCTTACTGGATAAGAGTTGCAGTCCACAGCACCCCCAATTAACAGGTTAGTATTAGTGAACAATCAACCACAAAGATGTTATGGACTGAACACCCATCACTCAAAGGGGAATCTGATAATAAGACTTGATGGTTAGTTCTCCAGCTGTGATCTGGAAAAGTCCAGCTTTCTGCCTGTCATTATACACGGTTTTCAATCAGAGGGGGTAACAAATATAACTTTCATCTTTTTTATTTTGAGGAATGTTTACCCTTAAAGGAACACTACAAAGTTGCGAATACAAACCTGTATACCTAACGCTATAGTGTCTCTGCCCCTATGTAGTTAAGTCCCCCTACCCTTTGGCCATAAAATAAATGTGTTGCACACCATTTTCTAGCGCCAAGACTCCCTCTGTGCTGCTCACATCTCCTCCTCCCGCAACATCATCGATGATGCACCATTGGTCCAAACCAATGCTCTTCGTAGATGAGCTCTAGGTAACTGATGCTCATTTGTGGTGAGCCCTGAGTACGCATCCAAGCTTCCTTATTGGAAAGCAACACATTCAGTGCTGTCCTATGACCTTTTGCGTCACGTGACTGAATTTTACTCAGTCAATGCTGCAGAAACGCCTCTAGTAGCTGTAGGTGTGAAAGCCAGTAGAGGTGGATTTACCTCTGTAATGTAAATATTGCTGTTTTTAAAAACAAAAACAAAACTGCAATGTTTGGTTCCAGTGGTTCTAATTTTTTTTATTATTGGGAATATTTTTTTCTGTAATATCTATTTTTATATGTAGATTTTCCTCCACCATGATTTCCTTTTTTTTTTAAAGTCAGAACATGTAATGTATAAACCCAAGGCTCTCCAGTTAATGATTTGATGTTTAAATTCAACATTGTAAAAAAAAAAGTAATAAAAAAAAAATCCTTTTCTCAACATAGTAAGCTTATATTTCACTGTTCACGTTTTGCAAATCAGAACATCCCCACTGTTGTATTGATTTAAAGAGCTGTACCTTTGATCTAGGTGACTTAGTAATATTGGAAATATTGCTAACCTTAGTGGTAGTTTTTTTTTTCTTACCAGATTTGTCCAGAGAGCTTAACGTTGTAGGCTTGAACTGCTGAAGATCACACCAGGTCAGGCATAGTCAACCTTCGGCACTGCAGATGTTTTGGACTACACCTCCCATGGTACTTTGCCAGCATTATGGGTATAAGAACATTATGGGGGATGTAGTCCACAACATTTGGAGTGCCGAAGGTTGCCTATCCCCGGACTAGGTCATCTGAGCTTAGTTTTTTGTCATAATGACCATTAATATTTCAACATTTTAAATCAACATTCTGTTAGTTATTCATATTTGTTTAATTATAACCAAGAAATATTTGTTCAAAATGCACGTGTTACTGTTTTAAAAGAACGTTTTGGAAAACTCTTAATTATTATAATGACTAGTTCTTGGACCAAGTTAGACTTGTTTGTCTGCCACGGCTGCCAGTCATAAATCTTATGAAATCTTTTGTGTACCAAGTAAGTTATTTTTAAAGGCCTGACAAACCTGATCAAAAAAAATGCCTTGGTATTAAAAAAATAAAATTAGGTAAGCAATGTGTAGAAGGCACATGTAAGACAGTAAATAATTTTTCTCATGTTGAGAGTGTTTACGTCACACTGGGAGTGCTACTGAACTCTAGAAATCTGAATGGATTGGTCTAAAATAGGAGTAGATACAATTGAGATGAAGAATCAGAATAAGTCTCTTTTCAGCTATGTAACTATGTAAATGCATGGAACACTGCAAACCAGCCTCTCAGCAGGCCTTTCACAATAAAAGGACAAATAATTTTTTTTGTGTGGACATTTAGGTCGTCTTTTATGAAGTAGGACTGAACGACTGATATATTTTGGGAAGAGCATTAGGAACAAGTTCAGTAAACACAGGACCTCTCGTGACTCATTTCTAGCCTTAAAGGGACACTATAGTCACCAGTGCAACTACAGGTAGTTCCCGACTCTACAAACTAATTGGTTCCAAAGCGTAGTACATAAAGTGAAAGTTCATAAAGTGAGAACTAATTTCCCATAGACACAATGTAATAAACACGGGTTCCGTTCCTGACCAACAAATTTTACCATTGAAAACCTAAATTATTAAGTACAAATACAACATGAAAGCATAGCAAATACATGTATGTTGTAGGAATATTAAAGGCATGCATACCATATTGAAATCCTCATCAAATTATCATTAATCCTCATACTATTCAATGAAGAGACATGCTGCACTTGTTGAATGGGGAACCTCTCTTAAACCCTCATACTTATTCATTTTCTTCATTATCAGCTTCCCTCTCTCCTTTATCACTTTTCTGTTACTCCTTTTATATTTACAGCTCTCAAACTTTCTTCCTTCTCCTCTTTCTCAGGCTTTTCATCCCTCCTCCTGCTCCTTACTATTGCTGCCTGCCAAAACATGGCACAATGGCAAGCGCACATACACACATACAGCTATGTCAGACACACACAGACAAATCAAGTCAAATCTATACTCAATAGCACACAGTGCAATAATATTACAGGATCTGTAATGTATGCCCGTGAAAGCACAAAGAGAATACAGTATAATCTAAACCTGTTTTTAGACTTCCCTTTATCTTCAGGAACTGTGTTCCTGATCCTCATCTCTCTTCTTGTCTACTCCTGACCACACATTCTTCTTCTTCTCTTCTTGTTTGTGCTCCAAAGCACTCTTCTCGGTCCTGTTACGTGGACCACTAACACAAAATGGAGGTGAAACAAAATGGCGGCACATCCAGAAAAAAGTGAGAAATGCCTGTATATGTATTTCTGACCCTATAGTGTTAACACGACCATCTAGCCCCCCTGGGCCCCTCATGCCTCCATAAATATAGTAAAAACTGTATTCAACTGTAAAAGAAAAACCTGTAAACTTACTGTATTTAAGCCAGAAGCTGTAAATCTGCATGCTGTTGGACTGCGGAAACACAAGCAGTCTGCTGACGTGATGGCCTGATCCAATCACAGTGCTTCCCCATAGGATTGGCTGAGACTGACAAGGAGGCAGATCAGGGGCAGAGCCAGCATAATTCAAACACAGCCCTGGCCAATCAGCATCTCCTCATAGAGATGAATTGAATCAATGAATCTCTTTGAGGAAAGTTCAGTGTCTGCATGCAGTGGGAGGAGATACTGAATCACAGGATGCTCTTGCACAGCAGATCTGAGTGGATGGAGGCATATTATGCCTCCATCAACTCCGAAGTCCCTCTGGTTCACTCTGAGTGACTGCAACTGGAGGTGTTCCTAGCTTTCAATGTAAACACTGTATTTTCTCAGAAAATACAGTGTTTACATGAGAGGCTGCAGGGAGCTATAGTTCTCACCTGAACAACCTCATTAAGCTGAAGTTGTTCAGGTGACTATAGTGTCCCTTTAAGGGGAAACTGTCAAAGAATTTTTAATATGATATTTATTAGGGGACGTTAAACCATGTTTCTCGCTCTGTTTGTAATGTGGGTCCTGGGTATGACTGGTCTGAACTGGATTGGGATAGCCAAATATTTAAATTTAAAAGAAAATAGAGAATTACATGGAAAAAGGGTTAATACAAGCTGTATGTGATTTCAATGTTTTATTCAATTAAAGGATCACTATAGGGTCAGGAACACAAACATGTATTCCTGACCCTATAGTGTTAACACCACCATCTTGGACCCTCATGCCTCCATAAATATAGCAAAATCTTACTGTATTCAAGCCTGAAGCTGTAGATCTGCATGCTGTTTGCCTCAGAAAAACAAGCTGTCTGCTGACATATTTAGAAGTGGTGGCCTGATCCAATCACAATGCTTCCCCATAGGATTGGCTGAGACTGACAAGGAGGCAGATCAGGGGCAGAGCCAGCATGATTCAAACACAGCCCTGGCCAATCAGCATCTCCTCGTAGAGATGAATTGAATCAATGAATCTCTGAGGAAAGTTCGGTGTCTGCATGCAGAGGGAGGAGACACTGAATGTTTGGATGCATTTTAGGCAGCCATGACCCAGGAAGGATCTCTAACAGCCATCTAAGGAGTGACCAGTGAAGTTATCACTAGGCTGTAATGTAAACACTGCATTTTCTCTGAAAAGACCGTATTTACAGCAAAAAGCCTGAAGGTAATGATTCTACTCACCAAATTCAATAACCTGTAGTTGTTCTGGTGACTATAGTGTCCCTTTAAGTAATTTTCAGAGAAGTGATAGTTCCCCTTAAAACAAAATCTTAACGGCAGGTGTAGTTCTATTAAAACTCTGTCTACCTTTAATAGCCCTTGCTGCACCTTTACCTAAATTCTGCGCCAATCTGTCAACACTATATTTAAGTAACCAACACCAACTGAGATAGAAAGAAACACATGCTTAGCTGCAATGTACATAAACACTATAAATTCGGAAGGAGTAAGAATGCTCATTAGACAGGTGGTCCTTGACAGCTTTCACATAAGTGACCCCGAAAGAATGAAAGTTCAGAGTAAAAGTTCCATGTGGATTTTATGTATTTATAGTCGCCATTTGTTATGCTTACTGCTGCATGCTGGAGATTTAGTGAATGCTTATTCCGCACTCCATGCATGTTTTCTGGTTTATAATAGGAGTCGGTCATGTGGATAATGCCATCTATGTTTCCACTAACATTACTATGCTTTTTGTCACATTAAAAGAGATTTGCTAGGGGTTTGTGGGTGCTATTATTACCTGAAATACCATACCTAAAAATATAGCCATTAAATACTTGAGGATTGCCCAGCCATGTGTAAAGTATAAAATAAATAGATTAAATAGAGCACTCCTTGGAAAACTTTTTCAAAGTGTATTACAGTTTACAATCAACGTTTTGACCCTCCTGGGTCTTTATCAAGATCAAATGACAAAACATACAGTGCATCAATATATATCATAACAAATTAGTGTGTGTGTGTGTGTGATCGCGCCCATCAGTGTTCCATGGTATGTCTTGTTTTAGAGACAATCCCAGTAGGGAGTTTAGAATATGTGTGCTCCAGGCACAAGCGGCTATTTTGGTTTTCCAGTTCACATCAGGAAGATTAAAGTCACCCATGATGATAACTTCATTGTAATTTTAGCCATGTCCTCAACTAGTAAATTATCTAACTCTTCTATTTGTCTTGGGGACCTATAAATCACACCTACACGAGCTACTGTGTAATTACCAAATTCTAACGTAACCCAATCGGACTCTATGTTCGCCTCACTAAACTTTATTATGCTAGATTTTATGCTATCCTTCGCATACAGGGCCACACGTGTAATACAGTACGACTGTGAACATTTTGGGCTAGACACGCTAAAGGGATTATAACATCTGGCATTGCAGTTATTAGGATTTGAGTGAAAATATTGCTGAAATCTGTTCAGAGTTTATGGTCTTAGGAAATTTACACCGCAGATATTTAGGGGTTACATTTTTGTTTTCTCAGTTTACTTATAATAGACAAACTTCACAACCCGACTAGAACTAAACGCCTTGTTTGGTGTGCAGTCAAGTGGTCTTTAGTAGTAGTAGTTTACATCCGTAGTTACATATGTTGAAAAGCATACATGTCCATCAAGTTCATTCTTTCTCACATCTGTTTTTGCTGTTGATCCAAAAGAAGGCTTTCCTATTTTGCAACAAACTAGAAAAAAATCCTTCTTGACCCCAGAATATCAGTCAGATCTCTTGTTGGATCAATAAGCTGTACACAGTGCATGTGTATGAGCATTAACCCTGTTCCAGCCTCCTTTTTCTGACTCTTCATATTCTCATATTCTGAGTAGAGCTCAGAACTCCTCCTGTATTTGTTTGTCAAATTTTGTACTGTCTCTGAGGCGTATTGTACTTTTTGTCTTTATACTTACATCAACGATATCCATGCACAGTGCTCCGGAATGTGTTTAATGTTTTATAAATCAAGTATGAGTTAATATATTAATGTTCTGCATCGTCATGCAGTGAATGATGATACAGAGCATAAAGATGTTCAAAAAGCAAATGTCTTAAGGATGAAGTGCCTCGAGTGGCTGTCTGCACTTTAAGAAATTAGGTATATAATCATAATAATATATATTATGTTTCTCTGACATTAAACCATGTCCTTATCATTACTCTACTAATAACATAAATTTGTTCACACATCCTGCCTTTGGCTGTTGAAATATATTCCCTTGAAGCAAATAATGTTAACTATATTTGAATTTTTCTCCATCTTCTTGCATCCCTAAGGTGATGGTGCCAATGATGTGAGCATGATTCAGGTTGCCGATATTGGGGTTGGAATTTCTGGTCAAGAAGGCATGCAGGTACTGTTACTTTTGTTTCTTTATTGGGATAGGTCATTTGAAGTAGGCATTGCATTGTTAATAACATTTACAATTAATCTAAGCACATGTTGAATTGAATAGGATTTTTTAACATTAATGGAAACTTTGCAGTATTTATTTATATGGTACCCCTGGTTAGCGGCAGAATTGTGAACCAACAACTTTAATTCAATCCCAAACCATCAGAGTGGGATACTGTGGTACTGCCTCTAATATGATACCTCTAATGTCCTCAAAACCAACTGAGTATAGGGTGTTATGAAATGATAAGAAGACAATAAAACAAAATCTAGTACAGTATTTTCATTGCTGGTGATATTAGATGAAAATAAAGAAATACACTTACAATTTTCCGGAGCTTAATATCCTCTCCAGATGTATTCACTTAGACAGTATGTTCCCCGTCTATGGATATGCTGGTGTAAGTCCTGGTCCTCTGTTAGGAGCTGGTGTAAGTCCTGGTCCTCTGTTAGGAGCTGGTGTAAGTCCTGGTCCTCTGTTAGGAGCTGGTGTAAGTCCTGGTCCTCTGTTAGGAGCTGGTGTAAGTCCTGGTCCTCTGTTAGGAGCTGGTGTAAGTCCTGGTCCTCTGTTAGGAGATATCCCCAGGCCTGTCAGCAGTGGGCAGCAGTTAACAGTTGCTGGGGATGTTTTCTTTCAGTACGTTGTATTTCAGCAGCACAGGTACACCAGCAGAGAAATATAAAAACATACATGGATATTTTGCGTTGTATTGAAATAACTTTCTATGTTTTGCATTCGTTGATCTAATTCAATTTCTGCAGTCTATCGTTTTGTGTTAATGAAGTAGGAATTCCTGTAGGTGTCACTGTTGCCCTTGAAACACAAATCTAGGTCTACAATAAGCCTTCTGTTTCTAAAGATAATTCAGAAACGTTTTCAATGTTGTTTAAAATATAGTGTATGTGGATAACCATCAATCTCTTGACTCTCTAGTCTGTGTCTTCATTCTCCGTTATGAACTTGATTTTTGTTTTTCTATGTTAAATACCTTGGAACTCTTACAGTGTTTGTTTAATTTGGTCTGTTACCAAGCAACCATTACTGGATAAATTAGTGTTGTCTGTTATGTTTATAATCTTTCTACAAAATCAGTGTACCCTAGAGCTAATGGTATTCATTTCATTACAATGCATACCTTTCCTATTTCATTACTGCTCAACTATAGGGACACTCCACTTTTTTTTTTTTTTACTGCAGACATGCATGTAAAAACATTTCACAAGATGGCATACAACAAGGCACTACAAAACTACAAATGTGGATCAGGCACCACTAAATTTGCAAAGGCCCAATATAGACAAGTTCATTTTTAGACCTGTACCTATTAGTGTCATTAAAAAACACCTAAATAATCTAAAAATGAAAAACCAGTCTGGACCTGATCAAATCCCAGCAATGCTATTAACGAATAGTTGGTGTCTGCATACAAACCCAAACTTTGGAAGACTGTGAGAGTAGTGCCTATCCATAAAAGTGGTGACACTACTTTAGTTTCTAACTATCGCCCAATATCATTGCTCCCAGTATTGTCAAAAATCCACAACTATGTGAGTATTACCAATAATCAAACTATCTGACCCCTGATCAATCGGGTTTTCACCAGAATCACTCCACTACAACTGCCCTTTTAAAAGTTTGCAATGACATCCAAACTGGCATGGAACAAGGCGACCTGAGTGGAGCTATTTTCCTTCATTTTGCAAAGGCCTTTGACACAGTAGACCACGACATTCTACTGCACAAACTCAAAAACTCAGGTATTGGTGATTGTTCGCTAACCTGGTTTCGATCGTATGTATCGGATCGCTCGCAATATGTGTCCATTTCTGACGGCGACTCCTTCCCTCTCCCAGTCACGTGTGGTGTTCCCCAAGGTTCCATTCTCGGCCCCCTTCTATTTACATTATTTATAAATGATCTGCCTAATGTCTGCAAATTCTCAAATGTACACATGTACGCAGATGACACAGTAATCTATGCGAGCAAATCCAATCTACCGCAGCTTGAGGCTCTGCTCCAAGACCAGTTTACAGAGGTAGAAAAGTGGATCGCAAAAAACACTCTTCCTAAACACTGACAAAACTCTTTCAAATACTTGGGTATGATGTTAGACCCCAATCTATCTTTTGGCCTCCACATAGAAAAACTTGCATCTAAACTTTATCCAAAACTAGGTGCCCTGTACAGAAACAAATCCTGCCTAAGCCCAACAGTAAAGGAAAAGCTTGTACAGCAAATGCTGATGCCAATCATTGATTATGAGGATGTAGTATATGCATCTGCATCGCAATCCGACATTAATAAAATTAACACATTGTATAACTCGTTCTGCCGATTTGTGCTACAATGTAATTACAGGACCCACCATTGTGACATGCTAAAAGAACTAAACTGGCTGTCGCTGGAATCCAGACGCACCCTTCATCTTTCCAGCCTTGTGTTTAAGAGCTATTGCAATAAAAATTTTTTGCAGAACGGAAGAAAAAAAAAAAAAAAAGAGGACTATTTCTTTACACATTAAGCTTTTCAGCAAGCTAAAGTGCTTTAGGGGTCTGGAGTGTCCCTTTAAGTTAGTAAGGAATATTTGTGTTTGAAAGTGAGCTGTGAGTATGGACTCCAGTGTTAAAATTTCATGTTTATTAAAAAGCCAGAGTGTTTAATCATTCCCTTCTTCCTTTCTGCCCTCTTTTAAAGAAACCGTCACTTCCACAATTTAAGCAGAAACAAATAGTGAACTAAAAGCTAACCATTGTTTTAAGTTCCTCTTTCAATTGTTCCGGTACATATGGCAAGAGAGTGTTTAGACATCAGACATCTCAGTAAAAAAAATAAAAAGTATTCAACATGCAGCCCAGCATTGATAAGTGGATACAAAAAGAGGCCATATGCTATACCAAACGCCATGAAATGGATGAGCACATACTTAGATGCTACACATACTTAGAATGCTACAGACAACATCAGTATCAGAAGAAATAGTGGTTCAGTACTCCTCCACTATAACAGCTGTAACATAGTGCCTCTCCTATGGGAAAGCATTGTGATTGGCTGAGATCATCAATTCTAAGGAGGCGGATCAGGGGCAGAGGCAGCGCCGGCAGACCCATGCGGTGCTGGAAAGAAGTAGTTTTTTTTTTTACTAGCGGTAAGGAGGGACCAGGAGGTCTTAATAGTTAAACACTATAGGGTCAGGAATACACTTTGTGTTCAAGGGCTATGGCAAGGGCTGCATAAAAAGTGATTTAACTACTAAATGGCAGTGCATTTAGCAGTAAAGCCTGAGAGGCATGATCTACACACGAAAACTGCTTCATTAAGCTAAAGTGGTTTAGGGGACTATAGTGTTCCTTTAAGGTTTTGGGGGGGGAAAAAAATTCTCCTTTTCTTTCATTTTTAGTTGTTTTATTATGACCCTTAGAATAGCACCAGTGTTGTTTGTTTTGATGTTTTATAGAGGTTATTTTTTTTTTTTTTTTAGCTTGCCACTTCATGCATTTTATTTTTAACATAGTTATATGGGTTCAAACAGAGACTCAAGTCCATCAAATTTGTACTTTCACGCATCTGTTCCTGCTCTTAATCCATTGTGAAGTTCTTTAGAGTAAATTTGTTGTATAACATCTGTTTCCCCAGTAGATGACAGGAATACATATTAGAAGTTAATTAAAATAGTTAGTATACACAAAAATATGCTTACAGTGGAATTTTCAAACTTCTTCCTTGCTACTGTTTGTGATATATATATATATATATATATATATATATATATATATATATATATATATATATATATATATATATATATATATATATATATATATATATATATATATATATATATATATATATATATATATAGAGAGAGACACACACACACACACACACACATTAATGTATTCCTCCCTTTATCATACCGCAAATGTTACCCTTGTGTAATCGGAGTGACAACAGAGGGGCTGGGGTGCTGGGGGAGCACTACTTTTTGGGGGAAACTATTTGAGAATACTTGAGTGGACTGCAGCCAAAGACTCCTTGCACCGCATCCATTACAATACGCAGTAATGGTAGTGGTACCTAAAATGTCTCTTTACAGTCAAGTGCCTCTTAGAAATAACTAAAACACTTTAGTGACTGTTAAACACAGCTAAGTGTTCCCATACATTGTACTGCTACTCTATGAGATGAAGCCTATTGGTGCAGTGTGACAAATGCCATACTGGTGCAATACGAACACCAGTGCTTTTCTGTGGAGGGCATTTTATTGTCAAATATAATTCGCTGGATGAAAAAAAATAATATAATTTTACGGTTTTATTTCCTACAGGGGGCCCATTGGAAATACCTATATGTATTTATAACAACTGATGACTTCCTACCTGCGTCTTCGCCAGGCTTGTTCTCTTACTTGGGACCCCACCTGGCGCTGAGGCAGTTGTTCAGCAGAATAATGATGCTCTCAGTCAATAAATGAGCATCCATGCATAGAAACCTGCATAGAATCTGGGATAGCTGACTCCCCTGTGAATCTGCCAGAGGGGGAGTTAAATGATAGTAAATACTGCTCGTACAGACTTCAGGCACCATGACTACTTCAAATGACTCAAATAATCACGGTGGTTGAAGTAGCGTGATCATTGTTTTAGGCATAAAGAATATTAGTAAATATTGCAAACCAGCTCCCTGACAAGTGAATAGATTGCCTTACTTGCCTTTATTGTATTTGTGACATGCTGAAATCTGTCTTTGTTGCAGGCGGTCATGTCCAGTGATTTTGCAGTTTCACATTTCAAACATCTGAAAAGGCTGCTTCTTGTTCATGGACACTGGTGTTATACCAGGCTTGCCAACATGATTCTCTACTTTTTCTACAAGAATATAGTAAGTGGATTTGAACAATGCATACAGGGAGATGGTTTCTAGATGGGTCAATTAATTAATTAATTATCCTAGCTTATATATCACATAATAAGCACTTAGAAAACCAGTTTGGTGTAACACAAAAAGTCAGACACCATACAGTCAATCGCAAACTTATTCAACTAGCAGATCAAAGCTATCACTTTTCTGGAATTTGCTCCATTGAATATATAAATGATGATAATCACCTATAGCAAATGTAGGCAACCTTTGACACTGCAGATGTTGTGGTCTACATCTGCTCTTTTGTTTTGCCAGCGATATGGCTATGAGAACACTGGGATATAGTCCACAACATCTGACCTATAGCTTGTGTTTACGATTTTTCATGTGATGCTTCATTTTATTTTAAATTTATATTAAAGATTTAGCACATTACATCATAAACTAGACAAGGCAAAGTCTTCTTCTTTCCTTCTTGTCTCTGTATGTGATCTCTGTGCTGACTGCCAGCTTAACCAGAGATTGATGGAATCTATTCATTGAGGATAACTTAAAATCTAAGCATATTCAATATTCCTTATTTTTCTTATTCCACACCAGATGTTTGTGAACCTGTTGTTCTGGTACCAGTTTTTCTGTGGTTTTTCGGGAACGTCAATGACAGATTTCTGGATGTTAATTTTGTTCAACCTGCTCTTCACTTCGGTTCCGCCTATTATATATGGGGTTCTTGATCAAGACGTCTCTGCAGAGACCCTGATAGGGCTCCCTGAGCTCTACAAATCTGGCCAGAGATCAGACGTAAGATTTCCATTTCTCTTACAAATCATCAGAAAGTTATATTATTAATGAATAATTTTTTTTTTTTTTTTATTTATTTTTTTATAGATCCCTCAAATATTTACGTTTCATTAACCAGAGCTCAATACATGATCTGGATAGCGTTTACTCTTTCTAATATGTCTTTTGTTATTTTCATGAATCCATGTAATATTTCAAGTGACTATAACCAATTTCCATGTTATGGAATGTCGCTTTTATACTTTTCTGTCTTAAATTCTACAAATTTTTGTTGCAATTTATTTTTCTATTTACCCAAAGTACTTGGATGCTTGACATATAAAGTGCTTTGATATTAAAGCGCAGAATTATTTGAGAAGCTGCAAGCACTAAAAACTACAGTGTAAAAATAAGTAAATAATAACTGCATTTTTATTATTTGGATGTATAAGTGGTAATCATTTTTTATATGTAGAAATTTGATTTGCACATTTAAGCGCAGCACTTGTTTATGATTTGTAATTTATTTTCAACGGTTACTTTATTTGCGCCCTGACCAACATTTTGAAGACGTGCAAATATTTAGTCGATGCAACAGATTTATGAATATTTTCGCCACTGTAAATATTGAAGCTTTCTGAAATTAGGAAATTCTGAAAAAAAACTAGCAGAGTTTGCAACAAAGAACAATGTCACTTTCTAGATCACTCTAATAAATACAATCAAAATAATGGCTGGATTTAACTGTCACTTTTGAGAAAACTTTGATAAATATCCCCAATTGAAATTTCTGCTTCCTTAACAAATAAAGGTTTATCTGCTACATGTATTGACTGATTCCTTTCTGTTTGTAGGCTTATCAGCCCTCGACATTCTGGCTCACAATTTTGGATGCTTTTTATCAGAGCCTGGCATGCTTCTTCATCCCATTTTTTGTAAGTATGAAGTGTTTTCTCATTCAGAGACATTGTGGTTTTTGTTTTTTTTTGGAAACTTGCTTTGATCACAGGCTCTCTTATAGCTTATTTATTGCACTCTGATTTTTGTTCTTACTTTAGTCTTTAGTTTGTGTATGTGGAATGCTATGTTTTAAAGCAGAATATTTTTAATATGAATTTGTATTCAATGATGCATGAGTGGATTTGGTACATTGCTACAAGGAAATAATGGGAATTGTATTCAGCAATATGTACCAAAATATTTTAATAAGAGAAATTAGATATTAAAGGACACAAACAGCAGCATGAATTGGCAGTGTCTTTTAT
This sequence comes from Pelobates fuscus, assembly GCF_036172605.1. Classification (NCBI taxonomy): domain Eukaryota; kingdom Metazoa; phylum Chordata; class Amphibia; order Anura; family Pelobatidae; genus Pelobates; species Pelobates fuscus. The sequence goes on from NC_086322.1 coordinate 86,765,800, forward strand.
TTTGAGGTTTACCTTAATTTATGGATAATGACTTTTAAATGACAAACTATTATAAGTAAAAAATCAATCAATTACACTTATGAAAGCCAGTCTACCCTTCCATAGCCAGACTGCCATACCATTCACTTTATAGATACAAATCCATCCTTCTTAAAGAACCACTAAAGTCACCCAGATAAACTTCATCTCAATGAAGTGGTCTGGGTGCTCTGGTCCTGTCATTTTAATCCTGCACTGTAAAACATTGCAGTTTTTTTTTTTTTTTTTTTTTTTTTTATATATAAACTGCAGTGTTCAACATACTTAGTGCCCGTTTTCCAGCATGGGGTAAACCTCCATCATATGATGTGGAGGCTTATCAGAGAGCATTCAATTCAATGCTTCCTCTGAGAAACATTAAAGAGCATGTGTGGCACTTGCCGTGCATGGACATCCAGTGCCAAATGTTTCTGATTGGACCAGTGGCCATCTATATAGCTGAGAGGGGTGGAAAAGACAAGATATGTCTTACCGAACATGTACTACTTCATAGACCCCCAAAATGAGAATTTGTACATCGGACTGGTGAGCAGTCCCAGGTCCACATATGCATAAGTATGTAGTTGGGTGCATACTATAGTTCCCCTGTAGGGGGTGACATTATGTAAATTGTGACTGATACTTTGATAAGTATGGATCACTCACTCACTGTTGGTTGGGATTTGCGTGTAGGTGGGAGATATTGGAGTGGATGGTTGACTGACCATTATTCTCATGTTGTATAGGATGTAGGGATAAGGATGAGACCTGCATTTCATGACTAGTACTGTTGGAGGTCTCTTATATTGCCCATTTGTGTTTCCATATGCCCACTGTAATTTTTTGTGGATCTAATTTGTGTGCTTGCCACCATTTCATACATCCAGTTAGTTTTGTGGTTGTTTTACATCTTCTCGCCATCAACGTATTTGCAGCAATTATAACCTGGAATAATGGTTTGCTTTCGATTATAGGTAGGGTTTTCTGTCTCATGAAGAGCAGGCACAGCTCTGGGGTTAGAGGTATGTGTGTGGACAGTGTCTCATTGATAACATTGGAAACTATGTCCCAGTATCTTCATAGAATCGAGCACTGCCTTCAGATATGGTACATGGAACCAACCTCAGCATGGCATTGCCAGCATTTATTCGAGGTGCCAGGATATATGTGGGCTAATCTCACCGGGACCAAGTACCAGCGGTATTGCAGTTTTCGGAGTATTTCTAGATGTGATGTGCAAGCAGTGGTTCCCCTGTGTGCAGTGTATGCCTCTTGCCATTGTTCTTCAGTGAAAGTTTTGTTGAGGTCCTTGTGCCCCACTGATATGAATGTTTCCTCCTGTCTGTCTCCTGTGTTATGTGTGAGGAGTATTTTCTTGTGTTGTTTCGGGTCGAGGCACAGAGATTAAAAATTGGTTAAGGTGGGGGTAGATAGCGTCTGTCGTAGATTGGAAGTGGGATTTGAGTTGTAAGTAAGAAGCTATTTTTAGTTTTTTTTTTACACAGGAATGTGAAACTTGCACATATTGCTATGTGCTGATCACACATTGCGTTTTAGTCCATGTAAATATGTCTGTGTCTGTTATTGTGCTGTATAAATGACATACACCTGAAACATGGGTAAGACAAACTTTTTTTTTTCTGCAGTAGAATATGACTTTGTTTATTTGCCACAGTGAACCTGCAAGAGATTATGGGTAAGGTAAAAGATCTGTGAGAAATGTACAAAATGAAGTTAGATCTATTGAGAAACAAAAAGTTATATCATATCTAATTATGTATCTCGTTGCCTGCAACTGCTATATTTTGTAAAGAGCTCTAGATGTGGAGTATTGTATAAAGAACTAATAAATATAACTTACAATAAATGATAAATGTATGTCCCTTTATGGCGAATAAGAAACATTCTTAGAGTGCATCTTTAACCCCCGTCAACTACAGAAAGTTGTCCTTCTCCTCCACGTCAACACATGCAAGATAGCTTTTGTGTCTTCAATGTGTTGACTCCGTTAAGTAGTTTTCACCCCTTATATTACTTGCAATATATATAATGTTCTGTCTTGTCTCCTTTGCAGGCTTATTTTGGCTCTGATCTGGACATTTATTCTTTTGGAAACCTCATAATAACACCAACACTGTTTGTGGTTTTGCTACATCTTCTAATTGAAAGTAAAAGCCTGGTGAGTTGGAGACTTCAATGCAGAAAGCACAATAGCTGGCTGGGATTGTCTTCTGATGGAAACTTTTTTTTTTTGTGCAACAATTTTATGTTTTTTTTTTTTTTTTTGTGCTGAATAGTGATTAAGATTTAATTAGACAAATATTTTATCTTTGTAGTCTGTTCAAATGATTCCAATTCAACAATGGAAATCTTTATTTTATTCAATCCTGTGCTGTCTGAGTGTGTATTGTGCAAGAGAAGCATAACCAAGAACTGTACGACTGACTGTTCTATCAGCTGGTTACTTTACATAGGAGTTAAATAGACATTTATGTATCAAAACCTCAATATCTTAATATGGGGGTTTTGGTGCACAGATGCATTTTTTTCAGACATTGTAAAATATTGCCGTTTCAGTGTTTGTATATTTGTACAAAAACATGCCTCTAGAGTAGGGGTGCCCAAAAGGTAGATCCCCAGATGTTTTAGATTAAGGGGCAGTGTATTAGATTGGGTGTAAGGGGCAGTGTATTAGAGTGGAGGGAGGGGGGGACAATGTATTGGATTTGTGGGCAGTGTATTAGAGTGGAGGGGGGCAGTGTATTGGATTTGTGGCAGTGTATTAGAATAGGGTGGGGGCAGTGTATTAGATTGGGTCTGCATGGAGGCGCTGAATGCTCCCCATGGAGATGCTTATTGGCCGCACAGCGTTTTGCCACACATGCACAATAGCTTCCCAATGCTTTCCTACGGGAAAGCATTGGATTGGCTGAGATCATCAAACTTGATGATCTCAGCCAAAGTGAAGAACACACTTCAAGGACTTCAAAATCAACAAGATAACATCAAATGTTTTTTACAGCTACGCAACAGCATACAGTCACAATTTCAGTCCCATTACCAAACTTTTCTCAATATGTCAAGGTAGTTGGACTGAAACATTGGTTATATGCAAATGCATGTCTCCTTAAAATAAATTTGCTCTTTTGTTTACTTTGAAGCCCTACGAGCGTAACGACGTTCAGTGTCAGGCGACTTTTTTTGTACTGTACTTTTTTAAATAAACAAATTTTGCCCATGTTAGCCTTTGAGTTTGACATGTTTGATGTAAATGAATAGCATGTGCATTCACAATATAACCAAGGAGATGCTTTTATAATACACACAGACTGTTATCAAGTTATTCACTTTTTTTTCTCCCCCCAGACCTGGATTCACTGGACAGTAATGGTTGTTAGTGTTGTTGCATACTTCTTGTTTTCCTTGGCGTTTGGAGCTCTTTGTATTAATTGCAACCCACCCGCCAATCCATACTGGATTATGCAAAGGAATTCAATGGACCCAGTATACTACCTCATCTGCGTTATGTCTGTAATTGTCGCACTTTTGCCTCGGTAAGTCCTAATTTTTCTGTAAGCATTATTTTAAAGATTCGTGAAAAATAGGTAAAAAAAAAAAACTGTCACTGAATGCTGGTTCCGTATCAGTTTGCAATTGCTTCCAGGCCAATATGTGCCAGTCATTCTTCAACTGATGGTATATATGTATTGGTCATCTCTATTGGTTATTTGTAGTCAGTATTCCAAGCACTTTTTAACATAACTAGAAATTGTCATGTAGTGAACCACAAATCTTGATCGGAATTTCTTTTATTTGCATATCTATATAATATATTTAAAAAAAAAAAAAATGGCGATCATCTCCTGCTTGTAGTGTGGTATTAAGAAGGGTTATTAAATAAGGATGTAAAATGAGCAATTCACATAGAAAAAAGGGCCTGGCTTTGATACTGATTGTGATTAATTTTTATTTACTTTTTTAATTTAGGTATATTTACAGGGTATTTCAAGGAACTCTGTATCCCACTCCACAGCTGAGAGCAAAGCTGCTTGACCTAATGACACCTCGCAATCGCATGGAAGCCATTAAAATCTGGATAGGCACGAAGACTCCAGAACCCGTGGATAATGCATTCTATGCCACAGATGGCAGCATATCTGCAAAGGAGAGTGATGAGACTGATTGCATGTTACCTGAAGACAAAGATCTTCCACTTCCAGGAAGCGTGGTGGTTGTATAGCGGTGCCTTTTCTTTCTTAATAGAGGGAAAATAGGAACTCTAGTACTACATTCCTAATCTCTGCCAAACTGGCTTTTGGCAGTGTTTGGAAATCTTATTTTCTGGGATTTTTTTTTAAAATCTCTTTTTGAGCTACCAGTTGTCAGAAGGGAACGTCACTACATTTTTTCCCAGAATCTGATGCAGTTTATTTTGTTTCTATAACATTGGTTACGGTGGTGTTCTGGTTATCGTTAATAAACATTTAACCATTTACATTGCAGGAGACTCAGTTGATGTGGGGCTGGTCAGCAGCTGCTGTTTTTTTGGGGGGGAACACGACATGCACACTATGTCTCTGCCCACTACATTATTTTATACAGTTTTTTTTTTTTTAATTGCAAATTCAGCTGGCAGTGTGTGATGGCACATTAATTTAGAAATTGGTCACACATATTTAATATACTGTACTCCCACACAATGTCTAAAAGGTTATTTTCGATAGCAGAGGCATGTCATCACCTTTTCTCCTGAATTTGCAGCGCTGTATGCCAAAAGATTATAAGAGAAAAAAAAAAAAATATATATATATATATTCCCATTCACGCAGTCATCCGAGATCGTGAAAAATACTCAAAAAATTAGAAATGTCATACATGAAAAGAGTAACTGGGAATATTATATATAAAAAATATCTTTGTACGAAAAGGATCTACGTTTTAGATGTTGACTCCTCTTCCGTTAACTGGGTGACGTGCTTTTAATGTTGAAAGACTCTGCAAACCTCTATGCAGATTGGGTTATTTATATTAAATAACCCATAACCCATATGAGATTAGTATATTCCTAAATACAGTATTATTGTTTTTTAGTACTCTGTCATAATTGAATTTCTGATGTTTTTTTGCATTTTTTAAAACCAAACCAAATTCAGTGTTAATACGAATGTTTCTGAAGGTATTCTACTGACTGATTTTATTCCAGTATTACCTGATACCTGGTTATCGGAACATGTTCTTCGGTTGTGTTGGCATGCTAACAGTCCTAGGAGTTCCTTGATTTCACAAGGTATTTTTCTCCAACTTTGTTCTCTTGTTTATAATACTGGAAATTGAACGTTTATGTTTAGCAGTTGTATGCAACAGAGTTGTGTGAAGTCTTAACATATATCTATGATTAAAAAAAAAATGTTGAAAATAGATTTTGATTTGCTTTACTTTTTTAATATCACCTTTCGAATAAAAGATTGACAATTTGATATCGTTGCTTTTTGTGTACTTGCTTTAAGAGTTGATTTTCAAAAACAGCCTGTTTTCATTTAGCAGTTTCCCACAAGTATTCAGATAATTTAGGAAAGCCTTTTATACACCTTTCCAAACAAATTATTCTCCAGTTTGTTTGTTTTTGTTTTATATTTCTTTTTATGATATATTTATGTCTATGGCCCTTTGCCAGTTTCATTGGTAAGACAGTTTTTTTGAAGTTAAAATGTCCCAGCAGTTAGCTTAGTAAACACCGTAGGTTTAAGGTTTTAAAAGTGAAATACTGACTCCTTAAATTTGTTGAACAATGTATTTAATAATCAAATTCATTACTATCTGAGCTATTTGTGGGGTTAGTGACTGCCCATGGGAATTGTTCTTGAAACTAGCTTTAAAAATAAGATTATGGGGCGTGGCTTGAGCGCCGACGGAGATGGCCGCCTAACTGAGGAGCTCCGTCCCGCTATGCCATAACAAGAGCACTATACACAGCATAAACTACCCGATGGGACGCACCAAAAGGTCGGACTCTCACCCGACGAAGAGGGGCTCCCAATCCTCACCCCAGTCGGGCACGCTAGACGGCTACCTCCGCACGCCAAGCAGGCAACAACGAGCCACACCAGGCCCCAAGATGGCCGACGAACAGGCCGCGGCGCCGCATACACAAATGCCCGATACACAGGGACTCTCACTGGCAGATATCAGAGCTGACATCAGGGCCCTCACTGCCGCAATGGTCACAAAATCCGACCTACAAGCCCTATCCGACAACCTGAATGAAGCAATCAGGTCAGAAGTTGCCACACTACAACGTGATCTCACTGCCCAAGATGGCCGCCTACAAACCCTGGAAGGCACCCACCACACCACGGTGGGAAGACTCGACGCAACATGCACAGCAGTGACCAGACAGGGTAACATGTTACTCCAATTGAGGAGGCAAACAGAAGACCTGGACAATAGGGGCCGCAGGTCCAACATACGGATCCGCAATGTCCCAGAAGCCCCAGGTGAGGAAGACGTAGCAGCAGTACTGTCAGAACTATTCAGCATAATTTTAGGCCCAGAAGCCCCACAGCGCTTCGACTTCGACAGAGCCCATAGGGCCCTAAGACCCCGCGCGGCGGAAAACCCGCCTAGAGACATTATATGCTGCCTGCATGAATACAGGATGAAGGAAAGCATTATGACTAAAGCTAGAACCAGGCAAACTTGGCGGTTCCGCGGGGCAGAAGTCGCCCTATTCCAAGATTTATCACCCCTCACTCTGGAGGCCCGCAGAGCCCTGAGGCCAGTGACACAGCTACTACGAAGCCGCAATATAACCTACAAATGGGGTTTCCCCTTCTCCCTAAATGTCAGACATGAGAACGCATGGAAATCCCTCCACTGGCCGGACGAAGTACCCGCATTCTTACAAGCGCTGGGACTACCCCACACCGAAGTAGAAGACTGGGTCCTGAGCCCCCTGGGCCGCAGACCCAACATACAGGCACCGAGAGCACAGAGGCGCCGCAGAGAAGACTCGCCACACGGACGACAGGCCCGAAGACACCAAAACCCTGCACCGCCGGAGGATAACTAGGCCCTAGGACACGACTCAGTCCGCCGGCTTATACCCACAGAGCCATGGACCCTCCCGTTGACTGATACCGACGACGATCCGCCTCGATGACCCCAAAGATAAGTACATGATGCACCCGGACTTAGACTGATATTTCTGTACTGATATTTCCCCACTGACTTTCACTCATGCCCTGGGACTCACCCTGCCACGTAGGCCTATGCTCCCGAGAAGCCCGATGGCCCCCCCCCCCCCCCCCCCCACCCTTTCTGCTCACGGACAGAGGCCCTACCACCGCCACCTGGAACGTTGGCCGACAACTATAACCGGGGATACCACTGATGTTTGGGAGGGGTGTGGGACGGGGACGATGCTGCAGCCCTAATGACATGAGAGGGTGCACCGTAGAACCCCCCGCGGGCCTGAACTCATACATTGCATAACTGAGGCTACTGACTGTAACACTCTGAACGCTGGTTGATGGGGGGGGATATGCTGGTACTGTACTACTGCCGGGGCTGGCGCTGGTGGGTGGTGGGGGGGGGGGGGTTGGGATGGGTGGGGGGGGGGGGTCGGCGGCTGGGGATGCCGACAGGGCTCCCTGGGAGGGACCGCCGTCCCGCGGGTGGACTGGTGGGGGGGGATGGGTTGGGGGGGAGATACGTTGTGTGGGTCAATGTGATACTGTTAGAAATGTAAATGCAATGGGAACCATTTAGCCAGCAGAGTTGTAAGATATGATTGGAATCGTAGATACTGTGGTTACTTAACGTTGCTTGCAGATCCGCTTGCTCACCGAGAGGTCAGACCTCGCGGGACTCTCTCTCCCCCCCCCCCCTGCCCCCCCCCCCTCTTCCCCCCCCCCTCCTCCCCCCCCCCTCCTCCTCCCCCTCCCCCCTCCTCCTCCCCCTCCTCCTCCCTCCTCCCCCCCCCTCCTCCCTCCCTCCTCCTCCTGGCCTCCCCCCCCCCTCCTCCCCCCTTCCTCCCCCCTCCCTCCCTCCTCCTCCTCCTCCTCCCCCCCCCCCCCCTCTCCCTCCTTCGCCGGCAGAACCGGTGCAAACTGTGCGTGCGCCGCCCCCCCACCAGCTGTAGACAACCCCCGAGACCCAACGATCTTAATGACAGACGGGAGACGGGAGGGGACATGGCAAGATAACACGGAACGGGCTGATACTCCAGCCGTCGGACGCCTGCGAACAGGGGCGCCCCCCCTCAATTAAACCTAAGTTAACTACATCCCTATTCGGGCCACATACCTAACACACACGTAAGACACAGCACTGTGCACCCACAACGCTACAACTACCGCGGGACCGTAGACTCCCGAGACAAAGACCGATTCACCTCACGTTACACCACCAGACATAACGGTGGACGACCACTCCAACAGGCACGAGCCACCTCCAACCTGATACCCGTGTAGACTACCCACTGGGAGACCCCTGCCGAAGCCTTGCTGGGCAAGATACCCGGCGGTACGGCATTGTCTATCTCCCCAGATACACGGAGACACCCCGCATTGGGGTAACATCATACCCCCTACCGAACCTGACCTCCCCCCCCCCCTCCCCCACACGCCCTACTGCCGACACAACAGAACACCTGGTAACGTCTGCTCCACATACACCCGCACCCACACATTGCTTCGAACACGACACATCACACACAACCAAACACTTATCAGCAACACTAATCTCACCTACATACCCCCCCCCTCCCCTCACCGCCTGCCTGCACCCCTCTGACCCCCCCCCCCTTATTCTCCACCCCAGGAGCTTCCTCTCCCCCCCGGGTGTGCCCGGGTGCGCCGACCAGAGAAGTGTACACCACCCCTGCGGAACCGGCGAGGTACACCTGGAACTCCACACCTAGAAACACATAAATGGCTTATACGCCGTCCCCCCTGGTGATCCGCTCGCAAAACTGTAGGGGCCTCAATGCTCCAGAACGAAGGTCCCACCTTCTACGTAGCCTCAGGCAACAGCATGTGTCAGTCGCACTGCTGCAGGAAACGCATCTCAAACCCGAAATGAACAAGCTGTTAAAAGATACCCACTATGTACACAATTACTTCAGCAACCATCCGACCGCACGCAAAGCCGGAACGGCAATCCTCCTAGCGGCCCACCTCCAATTTACTCCCATGGATACGCTGTCAGACGCAGGAGGCAGATACCTCTTCATTAAAGGGGAGATAGCGCGCAAAACGTATACGTTCGCCACCGCCTATGCACCGAACTCCGGGCAAGCCAGTTTCCTCAGACGAACCCTGACCAGACTGTCGCGTTTCACTGAAGGCACCCTAATATTCGGGGGTGACCTCAATATACCATTAGACCCTCGGATAGATACCTCCACAGGTAGCAGCAGCGTCCCAGACTCGGCGATTAGGACGATACGAAAAGCGCTCAGAGACTTGCGCCTGATCGACGCTTGGAGAGCCCTGAAACCCGATACCAGGGACTACACCTATTATTCCACATTACATCGACGTTATACTCGAATCGACTACCTATTCTTACAACAAGAAGGGCTGACCCATCTACGGAAGGCTGACATCCTCACCACACCGTGGTCAGACCACAGTGCGGTACAGATAGATATCACATCACCCCTATTCAGACCAAGCAGGACCTCCTGGCGAATGAACGACTCCCTGCTCCTGGACGCTACCTCGAAAGCTCAGATCGCGGAACACCTCAATCAGTACTTCGCCGAAAACAACACTGAGGGAATGTCCGCCATGACGCTCTGGGAAGCCCACAAGAGTGTCATGAGGGGACACCTCATTCAGATGGCATCCCGACGGAAGACAGAAGCCTCTGCGCAACTCAGGGACCTCACGCAGAGGATCTCTGATTTAGAACTAGCGCACAAACGAGATCAACAGATACAGACCTATAGGGACCTAATAACCGCTCGAAAACAATTAACGGATCTCCTCACCTCCAGATACGCCAGGACTGTGAGACGCTCAAGGGCGTTTTTCTACCTCCATGCCAACAAGGGAGGCAAGCTGCTCGCCCGAATGCTCAGGGGTACGCAAGGGAAAGCGCAAGTACACACCCTACGAACAGCAATGGGAACATCGACACAATTCCCGGAAGAAATAGCTGATACTTTCAAGCGATTCTACACAGGTCTATATAACGTCCGCGAAGGAGACACCGAACCGGATATAGCCGCAAGACGGACCGATATCAGGAACTACCTCGACAACCTGCCTCGAGACACACACCATTAGAAGCTGAAGATCTGGACGCACCCATCACGGAGGAGGAGGTACGCCGAGCCCTGAAGACGACCAAATCCGGGAAAGCTCCAGGCCCTGATGGCTACCCAGTGGAATACCTCAAACAGTATGGACACATCCTAATACCGCACCTCACTGAGGCTGTCAACGGGATAAAAGACGGACACACCTTTCACAGAGAGGCCCTGGCGGCAACCATAACAGTGATCCCCAAACCGGGCAAGGATACTGAGCAGGTGGGAAACTACCGCCCGATTTCTCTCCTTAACACGGACATTAAATTATTCTCCAAGATCTTAGCGATGAGGATCCATCCTCACATGCCCAGATTAGTACACCCCGACCAAACAGGATTCATTCCGGGACGGGAGGCTCGGGACAGTACATTACGACTGTTTACCATCCAGCACCTAGCCAAGCACTCGTCAACCAAACTGTTACTGCTTTCTACGGATGCCGAGAAAGCATTCGATAGTCGACTGGGACTTCATGACAGAAACCCTACGAAGGACGGGAATGGGCGCGGGCATGCTCACATGGATCTCGGCTCTCTACAGTCAACCTACAGCTCGAATCAGGGTTAACGGGGCACTCTCCGAAAGCTTCAACATTAGAAACGGCACGAGACAGGGCTGTCCACTGTCACCCCTGATATTCGCACTCACCCTGGAACCACTGCTGGAGTACATAAGGAGAAACGAGCAGATCATGGGCTTCCGGCACAAAACAAGCGAACATAAAGTAGCCGCATATGCGGATGATATGCTCTTCTTCCTGGATAGTCCAGTAGACTCACTCCCCAAGCTCATGACCGAGTTCGACAGGTACGGCAGACTATCTGGACTCAAACTAAACCTCCCCAAATGCGACATCCTGAACGTCACGACCCCGAAAGCAGATTGCGACAATATAATCAGCAGGTTTCCTTTCCACTGGTGTAAGGACAAAATGAGATACCTCGGACTGTGGATACCAGACGCGACTAAAGAGGTCTATACCCATAACCACGCCCCGCTCCTGGCTACCATCCTAGCGGACCTTAAACGATGGAACTATCCCCACATATCCTGGTTGGGGAGGATCGCAGTCATAAAAATGAACGTCCTCCCACGGATACTGTACGTCCTTCAGACGACCCCGCAGACAGTCCCGCAAACATTCTTCACAACCCTAAAAACAGCGCTCATCCGATATGTATGGCGGGGAGAAAAAGCGAGAGTCAGCTATGACAAACTCTGCCTCCCCAGGACCTGGGGTGGATTGGCACTACCAGATATCAGAAAATATCATCAGGCAACAATCCTACAGAGGATCAAGGAACTACACACAGACTCACCACACAAAAGATGGGTGACACTATGGAGGGAAACGGTGGACAAACAACTACACACGCTTGTCTGGCACAAGGACGCAGGAACACAACCGGCCCTGGAAGCCGACTCGCCTATCGCGCACACCCTAACACACTGGACCACCCTGAGGAAGGACAAAAACATCTCACCCAAACCTAGCCCCCTCATACCAATCACGTACAACCCGAACCTAGGAGACAACTTGCCACCAAGTGCCTGGCCGATGGCTGATCAAGCCGGATATATCCCAATCCACGCGGTCCTTCATAATTCGGGAATACGCCAGCTCAGGGACATCGCGACGATGGGCCCACCAACGCTTATGCACCAATTCCACTACGCCCAACTCACACACTACTACCACAACATGCCGCACAGAGGATCACTACACAGGGACCTAACTTGGTTCGAGAGTCTCTGCACGCAGACGCCAGAAACGGACAGTAGGGTATCAACCATGTACCAAAAACTAGTAACGGGACATCGAACCCACAACTCTCTCTACAAACAGCAATGGGAAGACTGGACAGGGACTACGTTCACAACCGAACAATGGGAAAAAATACTGCTTCTACAACACAAAAGCACATCCAGCTCGCACCACCAAGAAACAAACTACAAGCTTCTATCCCACTGGTATCGCACACCGAGTCTGATACACCGCTATAACCCAACGACCCCTAACACCTGCTGGAGATGCGGCGAAGACCCTGGTACCCTACGACACATATGGTGGGACTGCGCTAAGATCAAACCGTTCTGGACCAGTGTTGAGCACGAAATAAAAGAAATCCTGGACGAGCCAACACAGCTGACTATAGAGGCAGCACTCCTACACCACACGGAACTCCCAGTGCCGGCCTACAGGAGATCAATCTTGAGACACTTGCTCAACGCGGCTAAGACCCTCATACCTCTACACTGGAAGTCGGTGACTCCACCCACACTGGAACACTGGAAGCGAAAGGTGGAAGACATTAGGACAGCAGAAGCCAAAATCGCGGAACTACAGGGGAGATACGAAAAACACATTACATGCTGGACACCCTGGATACTATACACGGCCTAAATGATGGCAGGGACGATCGTACCCACTGAGGGGAAATGGGTCGAGAGACTGGGAGGGGGACGTGGGCACGCCCTGGGGGGATTTGGCAGCATCCTCCCCCCTCCCCCCCCCCACCTCACACCCCCCCCACCCCCCCCTTCCCCCACACCCTCTCCGATCTAACACACACAAGCAACCACACACACACACCGATCAAACCTCACCGTACACACGGGCATTATCAGAAGACGATACCAGGCTGTTACACTATAACCCCCATTACACCCAAACTGACGATGCCACGGAACAGGCGCGGTTACCCGCACCCCAGCAATATCTACATAGGGTACATCTCCCTCAGATACATGATAACTGCCGCTAGCCAGCGCCCGACAACACCCCCCCCCCCCTCCCCCCCCCCCTTTTTCCTCCCCCCCCCCCCCCTGTGAAATACAATTTGATTTGATCGCTTACACTCAAAAACTCCTAGTGAGTACAGTTTAACTAGTTACCATACCGATGCAACGTTACCTTCATCAGAAGCGAAAATTACTAGAAGTTATCAGAGACATGTTGTAATGGGGATCTGTGATACACTGGAATGAGCACTACATACCACCGCCAAACCACTTAATCCCAGTCTTATTTATATTATATCCTAATGTTAAGCTTTATTATCATAAAGATAAAAAAAAAAAAAAAAAAAAAAGAAAGGGATACGAGAAAAAAAAAAAAAAATATGTACATGTCTGTTACATGGGACCTGCGAGTCCAACTAGTTACTACTATTGTCGCTACACTGTGACCTGCGCGTCACCACTACATGTTCACGTGTTCAACTACCCCACTTTCTCAAACTGTCTAACCCTTTTAAACCCTTGACAAGTTGTTATTGGGACCTGCGTGTCCGCACTGCATAATACCACATAATATGAAAACTACCCAATAAAAAATATATTTACAAAAAAATAAAAATAAGATTATGATCCATGTCCAGTTTGAAGAATGTTTGTCATCACTTTTACAGTGGACCTCTGTACCAAAAATGTATAAGTGACAAAGTACCATTCTATTTAATATTATTTTCTTTATACAACGTTCTCATGTGCATTAAATCCTAGTCTTGGAAGTTGTCTACTTGACAGTTTGTGTGTGCTAATGCCTTATAATGAACACCATTTTTAGCTTAGTATTTTTTGTTGGTTTTTTTTTTTTTTAATGACACACACACTATAGACCTTTTTCTCCCCGAACCCTGTCCTCAGGACCTACAAACTTGCCACGATTTGAGATTCTATCCCTACTCATTGAAATTGACCATGCCACTGTTAAAATCACCTGTTTTAAAGGGTGTGTGTCATGACATACTGGTCTGTTTGCTGATGAGGAAAATTGCTCCAAATAGATGTTACAATACAAGAAAATGAATCCTTTCCAATTTTCCTATTTACATATTTGCTTGATTGTATTGCTTTGTAATCGGCATATGGAGTTTTAAACTTCTTTAACATTGTGCATACTTAAAGTGTGTAACTAACTGTTCAGGCAATTATAATGCATTACACTTTGTGGTCTTTTCTGGAAAATGCAACATTTAATTGAGATATGCAGTGCTTCTTTCTTGCACTTTATTATATTGACTTGTTTGGGTTTTTTGCAGATCGCTTTGCAGTTTCAGGCAAATTTAAAACTTTTTTTAAATTTCAGAATCAAAACTGTAGAATACATGCAACCCGCGTATTTCTTAAAAACATTTTGTTCATTATATATTTTTTAGAAATAATTTATGTATTCTGTTTTTTTTTTATATATATTTGCACCTTTTCCGTACTTGTATTTTCGATTTATTTACAAAATAAAGAGAAAATAAAATATTTGTCCTTGTAATTTAAATATAAATGGTGAAGAGTTTTGTTTTCTACAAACACTGCATGTTGTTGCTATAATATTTATTTAGCAGTATATGTCATTTGCAGTATACTCCTTTCGTGTTGAGCTTGAAAGGATTTTTAGTGACTATAAAAAAAAAATAGTAATCTGTTGTAAGAACTAATAAACCTTAAGTTGACATAAAGAATGATATTGGAGTCTATACTATGAAGGTTCTTAATTAGAAGGCTTTGCCCTACCACCTTTTATGCATTATATGCATGGATATAATCCATTAAAAAAACTTTCCATTTATTTTTCGGCCTCTTTTGGTTGTAGTTTATATTCTTCTACAATCAAGGTCCTTTGTCGGAATACTGTAGGAATAGAGGTCAGGGCTAGCAACCGTGAACGTTCATAGTTTTCCAGCCATATAGGTTGCCAATTAAGTAGCTACATTGGTGAGTATTCACAGGCTTTAGCTTATAACTGTATTGGACCACAATGCTTAACTGTCAAGTTCTGAATGAGATGAACTTTTCTGACTGAATTATTGACAACCGTTATACAGGCCCAGATTGCACATACTGCAAGGTTAGCTGCTCATGCTATTTTTTGGAGTTCTTCCCATGACTTAAAGGAACACTCCATACTCCTTAACATTCCACGTGCTGAAGTGCTCTGGGTGTGAAGAGTGTGTCTTCTTTTTGTAAAATGAAACAATTAAAAAAGTGCAAATTTTAATAGATATTGGCACTTTTATAAATTCAATTTGCTACACCCCCCGCAAGCTGTTTTTATATATACCCTAAACTGGAAAAAATGCATGCATGGTTTTATTGGGGGTATATCTACTAAACATTTTTTTGTATTTTGGGCAGTGGAGTTTCCCTTTAAGTTAGATGTCCCCTTGGGTATCCAGAGTGCTATAATTTCTTCATGACAGCCTTGACCTTGATCAGCCTGCCTGTAATCTAAAGGGTGAAATATCTGCCCTTTCGGTTCTTTTAGCGTTTGGTCCATCTTCCTTGACCAGGTTTACAACTTTGGAAAGGCTTTGAACCTTATGCAACTCCACCATTGTTCTGTGTATTTTGGATGCTTCCACACACCCCCTTTTGAACCTATGCACAAGCTTGATTTGGCGGTCTGCTATTTTTTCCCATCAAGTTTAACCTTGAAACACATTATTTTATGCTGCTGATATAAAATAAGGCAAACCCTCCCCCTCCACCCCCCCCCAATAGCAGCCATTTCCAACTATGCCACAAACAGTCACAAAAATCATCCTTGACTCCATAATGGAAATCAGAATTTTAATTACCTTCCCCACATCCTCCATCAATTGATCTTCTGGCTTAAGTCTTTGAAACTGCATGCTTAACCACCCATTTAACCAGAGTAGTGGCTCTCTCCTAATTATTCTCAGTAAGGCTTAGGGCATTTTCTTTTTCCAGTAGCATTGCAGATCAGACAATTTATTTACAATATAAACATCCTTTTTTTTTTATAACCGATTTAAAAATAAAACACAATTTAAGTTTCAATCTTTATTTACTATCTCTGATCTTGCAAAAAAATATTCAAATACAAATTAAAAATACAAAACTTAGTTGCCACATCGAGTTGTTTCAGTTAGAAGATTTAGGACACTTGACTCATTCTCATGATTAGCGATACCGGTGGAAATATAACAGTCTATGCTAAAGTGTTTCTAAAATACAGAGTATGACAGTATAAAAATACATCTAGAAAATTTCAAATATAATCTTCACATGGAATGTTTTGTAACACACAAAATAAATCTATTTTCCCTTTACGTTCCTTTTCCAAGACTTTAGAATTGTACAAGTAAAGGGGATCTGATTTGATACGAAAATGTGTATCTATATGTTCTAATGATCAATAAAGCTCTTGCAGTTTTCAGGATTTGAATATAGAACGGATTAACAGAGAAGCGTCTTCTATATATATATATATATATGTTTATATATGAATTAAAAAAATGTATTTGCTAATATTTCCTAACACCGTGAGCTTTATATTCAACAAGCAAAAGTCTCCATTAGAAGGGCGGAGATTTGCATAATTTGCTACTAACTGCATAACATCTCGCTACACAACTATCATACATACACAACTAGATAATTATAACGCCCCCTAATGCTTCATATGGCAGTACAATCCAGCCACACACCAAAGCTTACCCTAGCCTGGAGCACCATGAAGGCAACCCATCCATCCAGGCCTTGAGTACTGGACATAACTTACCTTATTACAAGGCCCTATCCATGAGTTCTGTCCTGCATGTTTGTGCGTTTTACATTATATATCCACATGTAAAAGGGTGAGTGATAATGTATGAATGAGCGTGTGTATGCCTGCAGTTATGACTGTGTGTATACATAGTTATAACTAGCGTTAAGAGTCCATGTGTATTTGTTAGGGTGGAAGTTAAGATGAAGGCATAGAGAGAGTGTGCAAGCCTTAACCATAAGTTTAACAATTCTTTCATTGAATAATAAATATGCTAGGCCATTAATGTTATGGGGTTATGATACCAATAATGTTATAGGGCAGGAATAGGCAACCTTTGGCATTCCAGGTGTTTTGGACTACACCTCCCATGATGCTTTGCTGGCACTATGGGTGTCAGAGCATTATTGAGAATGTAGTCCAAAACATCTGGAGTGCCGCTGGTTACCTATCAGGGCCGGACTGGCCCACCGGGATACCGGGGAATTTCCCGGTGGGCCGCAGCACCTGGGGCCGGCAGGAAGCCCTAATGTGTCATTTAAGTAATTTTCACTCTGACTGTAACAGCCTGTGTCAATCCGAGGGAAAGAAGGGAGGGAGGGGCTGGGGCTGCAGGGAGGGGCTGGGGCTGGAGGGAGGTCCTGGTGCGGCCCATTTGGGCTGCCAGGGGGCTGGAGGGAGTTCTGAGTCTCTCTCCTGAATCTGCAGCAATTCATGTCTCTATTCTCTGCCCCTGGACTCAAGCCCCACCTCCTGTGATCAAGCTCCGCCCCCACACATGCTGCTGACCTGGAAGGAAGAGGTCAGAAAATGGAGACATCAGCCTTCTGTGGCAGGTAAGTAAGGTGAAATGGCTGTGGTGCTTTAGAGTGCAAAGTTACTTAAAGCTTACCTATAGCTCTTGGGGGGCAGAGAATTGTTTAGACTCTAAAAACATAGTCTAAAAACATATGGTTGCCATGGATGACTGCCCACACAGTTTATACAGTCAATAGATGCATTTTCACAGACTTCCATTTATTTATCCCATTTTATTTTTGTCTTTACACTATGTATCCTTATCTTTTAGTTTCTCTAATTAAACAAATTGATCTGGTTATATTGATTTTGCCTAAATTATATTTATTTTAAATGTACAAATTAATTTGGTCATAAGGCAAAATAAATCGTTTCGGAGGCATTTTAAAAATTATATATATATATTTACTTTGTTTTATTTTTCTTAATAAAACAAAATAAGTTTTCTGAAATTAGTTTCAGATTCCACTAATTTCTAAAGCAATATTTTTAGAAATATATATATATATATATATATTCTACAGAGACCTGAAGCTCAGTGATTTAGGTTATATTATATGATCTGTGGCATGAGCAAGATGTTTAGTTTCTCAAACCTACAAATCTAATCTATTTATTTCTTAAATAAAAAAAAAAAATAAAGACTATGTGCATTCACACAGTTCCACGTAAGATTGCACTGGGCTGTAGAATAAATCAATCAATCCTGGGATATAAGAATCTGTTCACTAAACAGTGACTGTAAGTAAGTTTAAAATTAGGGTTCATCCACTATACACTGAATGCATTCAAAAGGAAAAACAAACTGCTATGATTTTGCGGAAAAGTGTTCAGTTTACAAATGTCCCAGTTGCAGTCATACAAAGCTATTTACTAAACTGAGAATTTAAAGTGAACTTCAAACTGCAGATAAAAATTGGCGAACTGAAAAAATTCTCTAAGTCAGCTATGCTTTTAGGTCGACTACTGGACTGGCCTTAAATTTAAAATGCACTTTTAATTCTCACTTTCATACATAACCCTGTTTGCTGTCTTAGACTAAATGTTATACCGGTAATTCGGTTTTGAATTCATTTTTTTTTTTCCAAGGCTGCTTTGTATTCCCAGTCCGGCCCTGTTACCTATCCCTGTTATAGGGTATTGATACAGTAATGACACCAATGTTATTATTGGTGTATTGAATTCGAGCAGTATATTTATGGTTTGACCCAAGATTTAATTTTATGATTAAGCAGATGTTCTGTAATCCCTCCAGTGGATACCAGCATAAAAATAAATTTGATCCTATTCTTGGTTTCAGTAAGAAGCCTGTATCTCATTACATTTTTAACTCATCCTCACTTGTTATTTGTGATCTGGGAGTTGGCACGTCCAACAAAGGGGTAGATTACAATCCAGCATCGATATCCAGCTGATGTTTTCTGACCCTCAGATGGTATCGTGTTAGCGTTTTCAGAGTGTTCACAACTCAAAAAATGTCACAATTGTTTTCCCCCTAACACTCCATTTAATGAGCTTTCCAGATGATTCAATACTTTACAAATGATTTATCTACAAACATTCCCATATGCTTTAATGGTGATTTCTGTAGATAAATAATTTGGAAGGTTTTTCTAACCATATTGAATCATTTAGAAAACTTATTAAATCGTGGCCAAATTAAAAGATATTGCTACAGACTTAAAACTGGGATTAAAGGACCACTATAGTGCCAGGAAAACAAACTAGTTTTCCTGGCACTATAGGGTCTTTAGATCCCCCCCCCCCCCCCTCACCCTCAGGGTCCCACTTCTGCTGGGCTAAAGGGGTTAAACACTTGCCTTTCTCCACCGCCGGGCTCCCTCTGCCGACGTCTGTGCCGAATGCGTGGCAAGAGCTGCGCGCGCATTCAAACAGTCCATAGGAAAGCATTTCTCAAGCGTCTTCTCACTGTGATTTTCACAGTGAGAAGCGTCTTCTCACTGTGATTTTCACAGTGAGAAGCGCCTCTAGCGGCTGTTAGTGAGACAGCCACTAGAGGCTGGATTAACCCTAGTGTAAACATAGCAGTTTCTCTGAAACTGCTATGTTTACAGCTGCAGGGTTAAAACTAGAGGGATCATTGAGCTGAAGTGGTCTGGGTGCCTATAGTGGTCCTTTAACTTGTCTAATCTGCTTTAAAGGAGCAAATTAGGGTCAGGAACACAAACGTGTATTCCTGACCCAATGGGGTTAAAACCATCTAGCCACCCTGGTCCCCTCATGCCTCCCTAAATATAGTAAATCTTACTTGTATTCAAGTCTGCAGCGGCATGCTTTGTGCCGGTTTCCTTTAGACCTGCCTGCTGACATCAGCAGAAGTGGTAGCCTGATCCAATCACAATGCTTCCCCATAGGATTGGCTGAGGCAGATCAGGGGCAGTGCAGCACAATTCAAACACAGCCCTGGCCAATCAGCATCTCGTCATAGAGATGAATTGAATCAATTAATCTCTATGAGGAAAGTTCAGTGTCTGCATGCAGAGGGAGGAGATACTGAATGTTTGGATGCATTTTTAGGCAGCCATGACCCAGGAAGGATCTCAAACAGCCATCTGAGGAGTGGCCAGTGAAGTTATCACGAGGCTGTAATGCAAACACTGCATTTTCTCTGATAAGTCAGTGTTTACAGCAAAAAGCCTGAAGGTAATGATTCTACTCACCAGAACAAATTCAATAAGCTGTAGTTGATCTGGTGACTATAGTGTGCCTTTAATTAAATCTCAAAATTAACATTTCAAGATCACGATGTTAATGACGTCATTAGTGTAGTTGTGAAAAGTGGTGTGTTGCGAACCTGTTCCGGTTGGTCATTGATATTCGTGTATGTGTGTTTCTTTAAGCACGTTCACTTTGTGTATTTTGGGTATGGTGTACATGTGTATTTGTTGTGCTAATTCCAGCTTGAGGTATGAGTGGATCCCAATAAAGGGCAAGCTACTTGAGCTGTTATCCGTTCTCAGTATTATCTTGCACCCTGTTGTTTTTTTGGTTTTTTTCTCTCCTCAAGTTTAAAGGCTAAACGTGGAACCCTTGCTCATAGTGTCTCGAGTGGTGTCAGTTGTACCTTACTGACTAGGCTCAGTTGTACCTTACTGACTAGGCCTAAGAAGGCTGAAACGATCATCTGGGGTTGCTGTATCTCTCGTGCAGAAAGAGACAGTCTGCATTTCAGATTTGCACTGCCCTTTTGACTGTAATGAGTCTGATATGCAAATTGACTAGGTTCTCATTGTAATGGAACAAGATGAGCTAAAACCAGCTCGAGATCAGAGCGGGCACACTGAAGGGCTTGCTATTTGAGCTGTTGTCTTTTTTAAGTATTGTATTTTGTTGTTAGTTTTATTTTGTTTGTTACAGGTACTTATTTGTCCTGTATTTGTTTTAATCAATATAGTATAATCTGATATTGTTGGCAATCATCATGAACTAAAATAATGTATTTGTGCTGCTAGTTCTGTTCATGCAAAAACACTGAACATTCTTAGGGGCATGGGGGTATTGTTAAAGGGACACTAGTCACCAAAATAACTTAAGCTTAATAAGGCAGTTTGGCTGTATAGATTATGCCTCTGCAGTTTCATTGCCATTTGGTGACTAATAGTGTCCATGTTTTCTATGTTTTATGAAGTCATATTTGGTGTTGAGTATTTTCACCACCAAAAAAAATGTAATAGTGTTGGCTGAATGCAATCCGACATCATTGACAGCTGTTTAGGAGCTGTTAACATGTTAATTAGCAACAGACTTGAAGGTTAATTATTAAAAGCATTCAGTACAGTTATGGGATATGAAATGTTTCAGGTTTAATACTTGTAGAGTGAGTGGTTTGCAACAATATGTTGAGCATAAAATATACATAATGTATATAAATATTTAGTTGTATTGAAATGCAAACAAATGTTACTTTTCAAAACATAACGATTACAGAGCACACTATTCTACACTAATTTTTTTTTTTTTGTAAGTCAGAAATATAACTGGATCATTGAGTGTGTGCACTTTAGCCAGCTTATGGACTTCATAATGTCCAGTGCTTATTTTTTCTGTGAAAAGGTGGATTTTGCCTTGGTATTCAGTAAGCCAGTTACTGCTTATATTAGACAATGTAGGCATTCTACTGCAAGTGTTTGGGGGAGGGTCTTTTTTTCTTTTCTTAGTCATACCTGTGTATCGACATTTAATAGTTATTTTGGTATATGTTGAAACACACCATTTAAAAAAATAAAATTCTCTAACGTAAACGTCTGGTATCGATATGGTCTCCCTTGCAGAGGTAGTGTACACAGACTCCTATTTCCCTTCGCAGCACACATTTTACCAAGATACTCTGGCTGGACAAGTTAAGCTCCGACAAGAACTTACAAACCCGGCCTAGAAGCAATGCATTAATAGTCTTTTATCCGATAACTGAACATAATGACAATCCCTGATCCTCTCTAGCAGCATGTGGGAGGACGTAATCCAGTCATGGGATTCCTTGGCAATTTAGCATTAATATGGAGATGCCCTAATAATACAAACTTATGCTCTATTAGACGCTTCATTTTGAAGACATTTTAGCTAAAAGTCTACAGGAGGGGTAGGCAACCTTCTGCACTCCAGATGTTGTGGACCGCATCTCCCCTAATGCTTTGCTACAACATCTGGAGTGCCAAAGATTGCCTACCCTCTATGCCTACACGCTATTTCCTCTCTTCTGCTGTAAGCTGCTCATGAACCTGCTGAAAAAACAAACCCCTGTTTGGTTTCCTCAGACTTCCTGGTGTCCAGATATCTGAGTTATACCAGCTGCCACACCAGTATAACTTGGCATCTTAATTTTGAAACCTCTTTACGTAGACCGTTATGTATATGTAGATATGTCACAGCCCTAGTAAACTATGCATCTTCTAATTCTCTCCATTCCTATGTTGTAGAGAGCATCACTGTTTAAAACGTTAGCACAACATTTTTCTCTGTGACATACTAAGCTCACGGATCGGAAGATGATTTTACAAGTGCACGCACGGTTTAAAAGAGAAAAATGTTTTTACGTGAATTATGCAAGCCTATATCCTGATAAATCAGTCTGGAGGATAGTAAAGAAAAATGAATAAGAACATTCTTGGCTTTGTTGCATACTTTAACAAGTTTCACGCTGGGGAGATGTCATCAGCATCGACCTGTGGTGATTTATATCTAGAGGTGTTACGGGGAGTAACAGTCTATTAAGTGTTGAAGATGTGAATTTGTTGTTTAATTTATTTATTTTTTTTCTCCATTCTAAGCAAAGAAACACCCTCCAATTATACTTAAAGAGTGTAGGATGTCCTTCCAGTTAACTTATTTTAGTAATTTCTTAAAGAGATTGTCTGAATGCATTTAACGTTTTGCAGTTATTTAAAAAGTTACGTACCTTTTTAAAGAGTCCCTCAATGCACTGCTTTAGCAGCTGCAGGCAAACTCCTACCACAATTTGATAAAACCATTCAATCCAGTGTCTCATTTAACTCTATAGGGACTGATCTTATCTCATTTGTTGGTTGGTTGTCTTACAAGCAGCAGCAATTTAGAAAGGACTGTAGGTTCAGAGTGCGCTAAGTACCATGCTACCGCGCACTTTGCAATAATACATTTTTATGGCACTTGCACTGACCCCACTCCTTTTTTTTTAATTTTTGTAAATATCCCGAAAAGTAAATAATATTTAGATAAACTTAAACCAGTAAAACGACTAAACCTATCTGTGTTTCAGAAATCAAGCAAATGGCAAATCCCTTCTACGTGCAATAGAACCAGCTCAGTGTGACCAAAAAATCCAAAAGTTAATTGCTGAAAAAAAGTGGTAGGTCACATTTTTGTCATTTGTTTGATGCGGATTTTATTTATATATAGCGCCATCAGATTCCGTAGCGCTGTACAATGGATTCACCTACACACCTAGGTCTCTAGATCTGTTTGCAGCAAGGTTGTATATGCTATATACCCATTTAAATCACCTTGCTTAGCCTTCCCAACCATTATAAATATCTTTCAATGTTTCTGGACTGTTTTAAAAACGTATTTGTTCGTTAAACATTCCGACTAGCAATATGACGCAAAAGTCTATCCTTGGTGAAATCTATTTAGCTACAGGAAAGTAGGTAACACTCAACGGTCACATTTTAATTGGAGTGTCGTGCTTCTCAAATTACCCAGGAATTTACTCATCAGATTTAACAAAAAATGTCAATGGGAATTTGTATTGCTTGGGCTGTGAGCAATTCTGTCCAACTGTTCTGACAGCTAACTTAACTAAAGATTTGGGTACCTTAGACCACTATCTAAGCTTGGTCTACAGTGAGCTAATCTCAAAAACTTGCAATAATTGTTAATCACCGCAAGGTAGACCTGACACGACAACTATCACATGTCCAGGAAGCCACATATCCGCCACACAACTCTCACATATAAAATGACAACAGCATTACATTTTTTCATATCCTGTGTTCATTTAGGAATGCTTACACAGCAAAAAAAAATCGTGAACATATGTACAAAAGTCAGAAAGCTTTAGACTAAAATACTCAATATTAAAAACAAAAAATATAGATATATCATTTTCATTGATACCCATAAGTATTTCCACACATAAAACCTGCTTGGCGGTTAAGGCAATTTTTTTCGCTAGTCTTTCTGTTATGTTTTTTTTCTTTTTCATTATTGGAGGCAGTGACTTTAGTTCATTAGGAAGCTGTGAATGTATATCTGTCTTTCAATCCACTCAACAAAGTGGGACACATTGCTGTAAACTCCAGGTCCCACAACTTTGGAAAAACAAACAGATCCCCAAGACGTTAGGCCATACAATGTCCACTTTCCTCCTTGTTCGCAAACAAGGGGACCTCCGCTGTCTCCCTGTCAGGAAAAAAACAGAACATCTTAGATCAGCAATGTAACTTTAAATACGTGTTGAAAAAAAAAAGAGTGGAATGTATTTCTGGATTATTAAATGTCATTATGCAAAAGCATATTTTAGAAGGATCTGCCACATCTAGGGGTTTTGCTAAAGATAGATAATATTTTCATAGAAAAATGACCAATTAAATATGTACACAACAAATGTGAATTAGCTTGTATTCAGTCACATTGTGACATCCAATTTTTAGACGCGTCTCTGTAACACTGTCCTTTCCTGGTTCTCATTTCATCTCTCCCACCGTTCATTCAGTGTCTCCCCTCTTCCCGTCATGGTTGTAGTTTTTCCATGCTCTGATATTGTTCTGCTTTTGTTTTCTCTTCATACTGCATCTGTTGTCTGTTGCCAAACTTAATTCCTATGACACTAGATATATCTCTCTGCCCTGATCTCTCCCCCCACTGTCCTAGAACTCCTTACCGGTTGCCTCTCCTCTCTCTCTGACTGGATGTCCTGCTTTCTGAAACAATCTTTTCTAAAACTGAGCTTACTATATTCCCCCCTCATAATACTAATCCTCCTCTGTCACACTCCCTGCATGTTCATGGTACGCGTATCCGCTCACCCATGCAGATGTGGGTATTGTATTGCCCACATCTGCCCCTTTCTTTTGTTTTGAATATTTTTATTGTTTTCACAATATAAACGCATTTAGCAATCTGATTTGTAATAAAGCAAGTAGTTGCCCGCGCAGGGGCATAAGCATTGGTTAATAAAGGTGCAAACATTTCGTCGCTTACGCAGAAGCGGATTTGTCATATCCTGTATAGCTGGTTTGAGCGAGTGCTTTATGTCAGCTGGTTTGTGCAAGTGTTTTGTGTTAGCTGGTTTGAGCGAGTGCTGTGTGTTAGCTGGTTGGAGCGAGTGCTGTGTTGTTAGCAGGTTGGAGCGAGTGCTGTGTGTTTGCTGTTTGTGCGAGTGCTTTGTGTTTGCTGGTTTGTGCGAGTGCTTTGTGTATGCTGGTTTGTGCGAGTGCTTTGTGTATGCTGGTTTGTGCGA
This sequence comes from Pelobates fuscus, assembly GCF_036172605.1. Lineage (NCBI taxonomy): Eukaryota > Metazoa > Chordata > Amphibia > Anura > Pelobatidae > Pelobates > Pelobates fuscus. The sequence goes on from NC_086322.1 coordinate 86,791,399, forward strand.
GTGCTTTGTGTATGCTGGTTTGTGCGAGTGCTTTGTGTATGCTGGTTTGTGCGAGTGCTTTGTGTATGCTGGTTTGTGCGAGTGCTTAGTGTTTGCTGGTTTGTGCGAGTGCTTAGTGTTTGCTGGTTTGTGCGAGTGCTTAGTGTTTGCTGGTTTGTGCGAGTGCTTTGTTTGCTGGTTTGTGCGAGTGCTTTGTGTACTGGTTTGTGCGAGTGCTTTGTGTACTGGTTTGTGCGCGTGCTTTGTGTGCTGATTTGTGTATGTGTTTTGCATTGGTTGGTCCGTGAATAATAATAATAAAGAATCCTTCATATGCAGAATTTTCAAAAAGATGAGCATAGGTAAGCAAACAAATTATATATATCTATTGCACAAGGGCTTCCACGTTTAAAAAGAAGTGGCATGTTTAGCCCATATAGAGCAAACTTAGTATAACGATGTAATCATTAATCCCTATGGGTATTATAGCATAAACTATGAATTCCTGTAGCTTTTCAAGCTAACTTAATAAGGACCAACGAGTATCAACTAATCAAAGCAAGGAAAAACTAAAATTGCATGAAGAACGGCTTCTCAATCCCATTATCATGGAACAGTCCCTTTATCCTTATCTGTCCTTCGTTGTTTTATTTATTCTTTGCTTGGGACAGTGCTCAGACGAGGTTAGTAATAATAATTAAGTCTCTCCGCTGGAGGTGGCATAGCAGTGCCTGGCAAGATAAGGTGTAATTGTGCAGGCTGCTCCCTACCGTGGCCTCTGGTTTGCTTATGCCAAGTGTGCTTCTATGTGTCCAGTCAGTCGGTCATTGCAAGGTCTCTCTAGCACCTCCGGTGCATCTGTCCCACTCTTTTCCCCTCCAGGCCTGCTCCGGCCGTGCAACCGGGAACACTGCGGTGCTGTGGGCACTCAGGGATGTCGGCGGTCCGGCAGACTCCCACCCCTGAAAAGTCCTCGGCCCCTTATCCCCTGCACCTCCCCAACTCCTGCAGTACCCCGTCGGAGCTCCAGCCCCATGGTGCCTCACCCTTCTCCGGTCTCATGCATGTCGCCAGCGCTCGCCTCCCCGGTCACCGGTCCGCCGGGGGTCCAGCTCACCCCAACGACACAGGGCTCACAAAGTCAGGGGCATCCTTCCCTGGACCACCACCAAATCCTGGGGTAAGGGCCGGCTCCGCGCCGACCGTTCTGCCGCCTGGTGGGGTCCATCCACGGGATCCGCCACACCGAAGGCCCAGGCGACCCCGCGTAACTCCCTGCATCTGGCACATTCGGCGGCCATCTTGGCCCTTCATGAGGAAGGATTCCTTATTATATGGGCCCTTCACCTCCAGGCTCCGGAGATTCGACTTGTGGGCCGGGATCACCCCCGCCGGCCCGAGGGGGGGGGAGCGGGGCCGGGTCCCCCTCTCTCCCTCTGTCATGCTGTCTCTCACCTCCTGTCATCTCCACATGTGCGTATGCCCCGTGGGCTCGTCTTGCAAGTCATGCGGATAACTCGGTCGTGATCCAGCTGAGGCTCATGCGGTGTGCTCCCGTTCCACCTCTCACTCAATGCCCATGTCTGTCTCGGGTCCAGGTGGGCTTTTAAAGCATTATTACTTTATATTCATGCGGCCCATTGCCGGAGCTAGCTCTGATGGCTGCCGCTCAGCTCGGCGGCCCGGCCCCGCCCCTGCCCCTTTCTTTTGCAAGATTCTACTGAAGAGCTTGTTCCTACTCTTAATTTCTTGCATTGATCTCTCCAGAAACCATACGCCTCACTATAGTTTATAATGCATGCTGCTACTGGGCTGATTTTACTCTCCCTTTACTCCGCTCACACCTCAATCCTTACATTGGCTTCTTGCAACAACTCTACCTTCCGCAACATTTCTTCTAAGTTCATAAATATGCACCTTCTCGGTCGCTCTGCTCTGCCTGTGACCTCCTTTCCATTACTCGTACTGCTAACTCGTTCTTGCTCACACTTTTGGAGCAGTCTGCCATCTCTCAGACTCTCCCCTCGTCTTCAATCACTTAAGAGATTTAGTTTGAGGAACATCTTCAGTATAACCTATGGCCTACCAGAGTAACTTATTTCACAAACCTGTCTCTCACTCTCTCTTATAGGGTGTGCACTCCATTATCACCTTCTAATTCTGCTACTTCTCCACCCTGTCACTTAGATGCTATCTCCCATGCTGTCCTTTCCATTGTGGGTTTATACCCCACCTCCTCTAGACTGTAAGCTTGCACAAGAAGGGTCCCCATCAACCTATTGTTTCTGTAACAAATTATAATGGTCTAATTTATTGTTACATTTCCCAGTTTATAATATTGTAAAGCGCTGCAGAATATTATAATTGCTATTTATATAGCGTCAACAAAGGTAAAACCTTGTGATCCCGGTTTACTCTTGTCTTCATAAAAATAACCTTGTGCTCCCTGTTTATTCTTATCTTAGATTTAAAATACACTCATATACAAACATTTGCTTGATCCTATATTCTTAAATATGTTAGTTGAATTTAGGCCTAACTTAATTTTGAAACATTAGATATTTAGGCTTTTTTTGTGGCAGTGCCATAAAAGGATAAGTACCCAAACAACTTTAGCTCAATGAAGCAGTTTTGGCATACATATCAGTGAGACTGCAGGGAGATCTCTTTTTTTTTTTGCCATTTATGAATTGAAACACTTTTTCAACTAGACCGCACAGCACATTGTGTTAACTTTAGAAGTTTATTTCCTGCTCTGATAATTGAACTTTACTCACACACTGGAGTTACTGCTGGCTATTAAAAAGCAGGATATGAGAAATGTTACATTAATCAATGTGCAATAAAGGAAGTTTAAAATAAAGTACCGTATATACTCGAGTATAAGCATTTTTTGTGCTGAAAAACCCCAACTCTGCTTATACTCGAGTCAATAGTCTGTATTATGGCAATTTGCATTGCCATAATACAGACAGGGGCTGTGGGGGCTGCAGAGAGATGTTACTTACCTTTCCTGCAGCTCCTGTCAGCTCTCTCCTCCTCCGCCGGTCCGTTCAGCACCTCGGTCAGCTCCCAGTGTAAATCTCGCGAGAGCCCCCACAGCCCCCTCCTACACAGTGCCCATCCACTGGACCACCAGGGAAGGAGCCCCCCTCCCTGGCCAGCTAGCAAGCAGGGAGGGGGGACGAAACAAAAATAAATTAATAATAAAATAATAACTAAAAAAAAAAAAATAACATTACAAATAATAAATAATAATAATAAAATATGAAAATAATTAAAAAAATATGTAAATAAAAAAAAAATAATGAAAAAAAAATTAAAATAATGTAAAAAAAATAATAAAATTGCCCCCCCCCCCAAGGCTCTGCAACACACACACACATACACATACACACACACATTGCACTCATACACACACTCATACACACTGCACTCATACACACACTGCACTCATACACACACTGCACTCATACATACACACACACACACACACTGCATTCATACACACACTGCATTCATACACACACTGCACTCATACACACACGCGCTGCACTCATACACACACGCGCTGCACTCATACACACACGCGCTGCACTCATACACACACGCGCTGCACTCATACACACACGCGCTGCACTCATACACACACGCGCTGCACTCATACACACACGCGCTGCACTCATACACACACGCGCTGCACTCATACACACACGCGCTGCACTCATACACACACGCGCTGCACTCATACACACACGCGCTGCACTCATACACACACGCGCTGCACTCATACACACACGCGCTGCACTCATACACACACGCGCTGCACTCATACACACACGCGCTGCACTCATACACACACGCGCTGCACTCATACACACACGCGCTGCACTCATACACACACGCGCTGCACTCATACACACACGCGCTGCACTCATACACACACGCGCTGCACTCATACACACGCGCTGCACTCATACACACGCGCTGCACTCATACACACGCGCTGCACTCATACACACGCGCTGCACTCATACACACGCGCTGCACTCATACACACGCGCTGCACTCATACACACGCGCTGCACTCATACACACGCGCTGCACTCATACACACGCGCTGCACTCATACACACGCGCTGCACTCATACACACGCGCTGCACTCATACACACGCGCTGCACTCATACACACGCGCTGCACTCATACACACGCGCTGCACTCATACACACACACTGCATTCATTATATACACACACTGGAAATAAATATTCAATTAATATAATTTTTTTAGGATCTAATTTTATTTAGAAATTTACCAGTAGCTGCTGCATTTCCCACCCTAGTCTTATACTCGAGTCAATAAGTTTTCCCAGTTTTTTGGGGTAAAATTAGGGGCCTCGGCTTATATTCGGGTCGGCTTATACTCTAGTATATACGGTAAGTTTAAACACTAGTTCTCCGTTTTCAGGAAGTGTGTAGGGAGACCATGTAAGCCACATGCAAGGGAAGGGTGCTGAGGGCTTGATTAGGAAAGTGATTAAACTCCTAAATGGCAGACAAATGAACAGCGTGCATGCAAATGATCTATACACCAAAGCCACTTAATTGGGTTAAGTTGTTGTGGTGCTTATAGTGTCACTAAGCAGATTGATGGGGTTGGCTATATTTGTTATAATTTATATACTTAGAATAGAACCTTACCATGCAAGAATCAATTGCCCCAGACTCGTAGCCTGCACACAGCATCCTTGAAGTAATGGTCTTCATGTCGAAATAAGATTGACAACGTTCCAGGGAAATAATGCGTACCTCTCCTTCTTGCAGTTTAAATGGCACTGTAACAATTAAAATGACTTTACATGTAAACAGTAAAATACAGTAACATCATTCACTTATAACAGAATCCTAGCTACAAAAGGATTCACAAAGGCAAAAATACTTTAAATTAAAAAAAATTAAAGCAAAAATAAAAATCACTTTGAAGTTGAAAATAAAACCAGTGTACAAAATGTTTATTCTAATTAATGTACTAGTTTTATGGCACATATTTTCTTAAATTCCAAATAGCCACATTTTTATTTTAATGGTGTGGTTTCAGGGCTGGCTTTCCTGGGAGGTTTAAGGTGTATCCGTGCCCTACTGTTAGCCAATTATGTGAGGGGCGTGTATTTGCAACAAGAAAAAACCACCATACATTTCTGAATAGATTTATAATAAAGGGAGAGGGGAAAAACGTAATTCAAAGTTTTGTCACCTTAGCTATGCGTGGCAGGATGTCTAAATTTTTAGGGAAAAATGAGAGGCATTAATAGCCAAATGTATAATCTGTAGTTAAAGGGACACTACAGGCACCAAAACATCTTTAGCTTAATGAAGCAGTTTGTGTATAGATCATGCCTCTGCGGTCTTACTGCCTAATTCACTGCCATTTAGGTTCACTGCCCTAGTGACACCTCCCTGCATGCGACTTTCATTCCTAAATGGCAGAGAATTTAGCAGTGAGACTACCCGGCATGATCTATACACCAAAATTGCTCCATTAAGCTAAAGTTGTTTTGGTGATTATAGTGTCCCTTTAAAGTAAGAACATGCAGAAGGCCTTACCATTGGTAAGTAACCAGCTTGATCCAGACCATTTACTTTTAAATAGATAGATACGGTATTTAGAATTGTGTGTTATGAAAAACTATTAATGCTGTTTTGTACATTTTATTTCACATATCCATCGTTATATTAAAAAAAAAAAAAAAATTATCCTGATGCATCAAGCTTAACATGCACCTAACTTGAAGTATTTAATCTGTGGAAAAATACTGGCACTTACTGCCTCTAAGTGCCACTGGTGTAATACACATGACATTTTGTAATCATCACTCATTTATTGTATTCAGACATTGTTTGCAAAATATCAGTGAATCTTACTTTTATTGCCCATATGACCCCAACCAGTGATGTAGCAGTACGTATCTGGCTCAACCAACTGACCCTTGGTAGGCAAGCACACCGGTCTTACGTAGCTTGTCTCAACAATTTCCTGATCCAGTTCAATAATGCTAATGTCATAGTCCACCACATCTCTATTGTATCTTGGGTGGAGAATAATGGTCTTCACTAGACGAGTCTGCATGAAACTAGATGGGTGGTCCAGATTGTTGATTCCAAATACTACTTTCCACACGGCAGCGTTTTCTCTCCTATGAACAAAATATACACCACATGGTTTTAACTATATCAATATAATCTAATCTATGATATATTTAACAACAAACTACCTGCTACACATTTAATTGGTGGTTCCTGCTTTAATATTCCTTCTAAATATTGTACAAACTAAACAAGAAACGCAAATTTTGTAAGCATACCATTAAATTATATGATTAACATGCAACTTCCATTCGTTTTATGAAAAGTCACGTAACCTTTGGTCTGTGGCCATGAGCTCAGAAGTGTTGGATGCTGGGGCTACAAAGTTGTTTTATTTTTATTTTAGTGCTGTGAACAAAGTCTTCCTACCTATTCCTTATGTCTGGAAGGCACATGTTGCATATTATATTAAAAAGGGAAAAGTACATTACTTTAATAAAAGTCAGAGACTGTAAATTATTCAAACTTTGGAGTATGAATAAATTAGATAAGAAAATAAATTTGACAGATTGCAGCATTCTTTTTTTAAGGCAGAATCTCTAGTGGTCATATCAAGGTCCACATCATAAACATAAAAGGAAAGTGTGTTCAGAGAGATGAGGTCAGCTCAGCTACCCTAAATTCATACTCTTAGGAAAGTGCTTTCTTGGAAAACTTACTATCCTGCCCCTATCAGAAGCATACCAACTTCAATAAGCACATTATTCAGCTTGTCATAAAATAATTTGGGATTTCCACATTGGCAGGGTAGCTTCCAATGCATTTTGCACTGACGTCTGCTAATATCCTGCTCTTTAAAAGCACAGCTCAGGGTTATTCACCTTCAAATTGTAGCAAATGAAATTATGATCGTTAAACCTCAGACTATAACCGCTCACCAAAATAATTATTTAACACCTCTACAAACAGTTACGTAGGCTGAAAAGAGACATGTGTCCATCAAGTTCAGCCTCTCTCATATGTTTTATCACTTCCAATTTTGCTACAAACTAGGGGGGGGGGGGGGGAGAATCCATCTTGACCCCAGAATGTCAGTCAGATTTATCCTTGGATCAATTAAGCTATTATACCACAAATTAAAAATGATATCCCTGAATATTTATTTGCAAGTATGCATCCATTTGCGTGTTAAACATCTGTACAGACTCTGATAAAACCACTTCTTCAGGCAAGAATTCCACATCCTTATTGGTCTTACTGTTAAAAAAAAAAAAAAAACTAAAAAAAACAACCTTTCCTTTGTCTTAGACTAAATCTCCTTTCTTCCAGTTTAAATGCACGATCTTGTGTCCTATGTATAATCCTGTTTATGAATAGATTTTCAGACAATGGTTTGTATTAACCCCGAATATATTTGTATAATGTTATCATATCCCCTGTAAGTGGTTGTTTTTCTAATCTCAATCTCTAAATTGAACTTTAATCACATACAGGAGGCTCTTCCAGGGTCTAGAAAGCTATTAACATAGCAGGGGATAAGAAAATCTTAATTAAACAGAACTCGCCATAAAGAAAGCCTAAATAGGGCTCTCTTTACAGGAAGTGTTTATGGAAGGCTGTGCAAGTCACATGCAGGGAGGTGTGACTAGGGTTCATAAACAAAGGGATTTAACTCCTAAATGCCAGAGGATTGAGCAGTGAGGCTGCAGGGGCATGGTCTATACACCAAAACTGCTTCATTAAGCTAAAGTTGTTCAGGTGACTATAGTGTCCCTTTAACCTAACTTCATAACTAATGTTTCATTTTATTAAGTTTGTAGCCCTCCTATGCATATTTTCTAGTGCCATAATATCCTGCTTTAGAAGAGGTGCCCAAAATTGCAAAGCATATTCAAGGTCTTACCAGCGATTTTATAAAGGGGCAAAATTATATTATCATCGCCAGAATGAATGTCCCTATTCATACATGACAATACCTTACTGGCCTTAGCAACTGCTGATTGACATTGCACATTGCTGCCTAGTTCCCAAGTCCTTCTCATATGTTATTACCCTAATTCACTACCATTTAGGGTGTAAGTTGCTTCTTTACCCCGAAGTGCATAACTTAGCATTTTTCTACATTAAATTGAATCTGTAATTTAAGTGCCCAGTCCCCCAGTCTATCTAAATCCCTCTGCAGCAAAGCAATATCCTGCTCACATTGTATTACTTTACGGAGTTTTGAGGACATGGATTGATTATTTTAAACTCAAGTTTACCATTCAGTTTTTATTTTGCTGCAATTCAGAGTTTAATGAAGAACAAAACTACCCAAGCCGATTTATAATTTTCAGATATGCAGACAAAAAAAAAACACTTCTCCTCTTGTTCTCAAAGCCCTGCTTTGGGTTTATTGGAGTTTGAACTTATTTAACTGACAGACAGACATTGCAACATCAAGTGATCGGTTTTAAAATAGATATGCTGCTATTAATAGCACCATTGGTACAGTGCTTTTGTGTGCAGAACTTTGCAGTTCATTTTAGATCTAAATAAAAGTACATTTTATGTCCTGAAAAGTTGTATCTACATTTAAAGTTTAGTGAGTAACCCTGACAGACAAGCTTATCAACAAAAAATTACTTAGAAGGGTGTCCTCCATGTTTGTATTTTGTATCACACCTGAAGTGGACCATTTCTTCTCATTCTAGGAGCACTGTCATGTTCACCTCCTTAAAGGAACCCTATAGTCCTAGTCACTGTTTAGGTGACCGCCCCCCTCCACATGGGTTAAAAAGCCGTTTTACTTACCTTATATCCAATGCCATGCTGCTCTTCCTGCGTTTGCCCTGCCTCTTTGGCTGAAGTTAATCATTATAATCTCAGCCAGTTCAATGCTTCCCCATAGAAAAGCATTGAGAGACAAGTGCGCGTGCACAAGAAAACGCCACACTGTACCATTCATATGGACTGTATGAAATAGTCAAGTTGTCATACTGACAGCCACTAAAGGAATTTGAAGCCTGCAATGTAAACATTGCCGTTTCTTAAGATCAGCAATCTTTTATAGTTTAGGATTAAAATGAGAGGGACATGGCACCCACACCCCTTCATTGAGATGAAGTGGTCTTGGTGCCTATAGTGTCCCTTTAAACAGACACTTCACTGCCCAAATACAAGAAAAAGAAGAAAATAAAAATCACTATTATGCACTTTTCATTGGAGGTATACTTGCAAAAGCTGCATTTATCTTATCTGCAGCCTTTGCAAGCCATCCCCTTCTAACCTCGCCCAGACTTTCCGTGGCTGTCCAATCACAGACTTCCCAATGCAGCTTAATGAGAAGTCTTTGCAAGGCAGGTTCTCTGAGCAATTCCTTTTCTTATTGAATTGTGCTCTACTGAGCTAAGAAACCAAGAAGTAACAAGACTTGACAGCTGGGGAGTGTAATAAAGTTTATTTATAAAAGTGCCAATTTCTGTTGAAGAAAAGAAAGAACGAAAAAGGAAACACTTAACCACCAGATAAACAGAGAGCTTCCTAAAGTGTTTTATCATTTAGGAACCACAATGGTTTGGTGATACATATGCACTGAGATATGTGTTTTACACAATACATCTTTGCAAACCTCTTATGCATTGAGGGCTTTGTAACAAAATAAATTCTATTTGAAAGAATGTATTTGGATTCCAAATCTGTTATCCACAATTCACAAACAGCTCTTATCTTACTGCTTTGTAATGACTGATCAGATTGTTTTGTACAGGATGTTTTACAACGACACACTTAAAAGTATTAAATTCACTTGTCAAATGTTCTCTCTGACCTTCCAGCATGGACTACACAGGGGAATCATTTTCAAAGTTATTATTATAAATAAAGAATGATCCAAAAACCACACAAACATATTTGGAATCATCTTTCCCGTCTATAAGATTTCCTTGGGGCATTAGAGAAGATATTTGAGCGAACCTGGTTTATTGTTGGGAAATAAGGCTATTCATATATCAATCCCTGAAGTTTTTCCATTGAAAGCTTTATTGCTCCTCTGAAATATTAATGTCAAGTAATATAATATTATACTTTTGTTTTTTGGTTTATTAACCAAGTTACACATTGTGACTACATCACAACGTTCCATAAAATAAATACCCCTGTCACAGACCACCTATGTTGGGTATACGCATGTAAACTTATTAATGACAACTAGATTTTTGCTTTCCTCTTTAGGACAGTCCACTCTGATTCTTTCTTGATATTTGAATTATGAGACTAAACCCTACCTCCAAATGGACACCCAGGGCACTAATTCAACTTTAATGCATTTGATTTTGGCCTGTATTAGCTGTATTTTTTTTTGCGTTCTTCCAAATCTTCACAGTTTGTGCATTAAAAAAAAAAAAAAAAAAGGTTTGCAGAATAATAACACGATAAGCTTTTTTTTTTACCTTAGCTTCTCGCTCTCACTCCAAAAAGACTTCCTTATTGGTGTATGCACACAGTTTAGCCCCTAACAGCACTGTGTGAGCAGCTTTTAATACACAACCTGGCTGCAGACAGAGACACTACAAACTACGGTATCCTTACTTTATGCCTCCCTGGGCGTCCTCCCTTTTAAAGCAGGTTGATTTGTGGTTCAGATCATTCAGTATGGTTAGTGGCTGAGCTGTGTGCATACATATGATAAGGAAGAGTTTTTTTCTGGAGTGAGGGGGTGTTACTAAATAGGCAGGCTTATTGTGCAGCGTTCTGAAAAATGTTTTTACATTAGAATGATTTCAGCATAAAACAAATACAGCATATTAATGAGGTCAAAACCTGTAAAATACTTTAAAGTTCTATTGGTGCCCAGAGCCCTTTAACCCCTTAAGGACACGTGACATGTGTGACATGTCATGATTCCCTTTTATTCCAGAAGTTTGGTCATCCCATCCACCCTTCCTCTAATGCTAGTGTCTCTCTTACCTCCCTTTGTTAATATTAGCTCCATTAATAACTCACACATTACCTCTGGTCCCATTTCTTCTTGTTTCACTTATTGAGACACCATCTACTCTCATACCGCTGTAGAACAGTTAAGGTCCCCTTTGCCTCCCCTTTATGCCTTTAATGCCCTTGCAATATGAAACAAAACTTCCATGTTTATCTAACTTCTATATCAGGAAGGCCTGTATAGTCTGTGTAAACCACAGGCTTTATTAAAGCTGAGAAGTGTCATCCAATCCCAAATCCAGTTTCTAGGCTCTTGCAAATCTAGGTGACCTAACTACAGTTTGATGCATGCATATCATCATCTATGTGCAATATTCTCTAAATCGCATTATACAAAGACCTAAATTATCTTGTTGGAGCTGGGTCTCCTATTGCAGTGAGTGTTACTGCTGGATTCTGGAAAGGTAAAAAGGAAGCTGCATTGTAGGCCATAGTGGAAAACTGAAACTCCAACACTGCTTTTATCACTAATGTGATGAGTTGGAATGCAGTTTGACCCCAAACCATAGGGCAGCGTTCACAGCTTAATAGTATCATAACCAATAGAACAGCATGTAGTTGTTTAGATTACCCCTTTAACCTGGAGTCTCTACTCAACGTTTTGCTTTTAAATTGGTTTCCTTTTACTGAATGGGTGAGATTACCCCCTCCATTCACAGGTGCTTCACAAGCCATGACCATAGGATATCATAAAGCTTTGTGACTATACCACAGCTATACAGTTTGTTTTACTTGTTTTTACAGAAAAAAATATCTGTCTTAATGTTATCGCACTCCACCACCACAGAAATCACATGTATCAACACTACTTGAATATATGAATTACTTTTCGCTATTCTGTTGCCAATTGACAATAGAAGTACTTTACTCATTGGATGGATATTCTTACCCTTCAAAGCAGTGTGCAACAGTCAGCAGCCATTTTTTCCCAATAAGAACGCAACCACATATGTGTCCGCTAGGGTCACTCTGGAGAGAGCACTGCCAAGGCCACCGGCCAGGTCGACTGGTCCTCCCACCAAGGATTCTCTTGCTCATTCGTGCTGCAGGACGATGCCCACAATCTAACAGTGACCAGAATAGGAGAGAAATTTGATTATAGTTACAACCCTTTTACCATTCACTCCTCTCTGTTTCCACTCTCAATCCATCCTCCCAACCTCCCCCCCCCCCCCCCCCCAAAAAAAACAAACAAAAAAAAAACAGGTTAAAGGCTTGAGTAGTTAGTGCTTTCATTAAAAAGTAATCGTTCAGACAAGGGTTTTGAATACTTGCCTAGCATTGTGGGAATCAGATGACTGAATGTCTAGGATGCCACTAGATTATTACAAGAAAAGCACTTCCTCAGAAATGAAATCAAAGAATGTGCAAGTTGCGCTGCAGCACCATTAAACCTATGTTATATGAATATTATATTATTAGTGAATAAAAAGCTGCTACAGCACTGTTTGGATAACTTCTCCAAAAAATGCACAATTAATCTAAAATAATAACAATCATTTAGTAGGATTTAGTGATCTTCACAATCACAGATCACAAAAGAGGAGAGTGGCTAACACAACAGATCATTATAGCCAATTTATTAGCTCCACTTTATGTAAGTGTTCCATTGTTGGTGATTTATTTATTTTGCTACACTATGATAGATGTTTTTTTTTTTTTTTTTTTTTTTTTTAAAAGGCCTGGACGTTATTTACTTGGGCACGCAGGAGTATATTTGCAGTTAACATAAATTGGAATATCAAGAGATCTCCACTGCAGATTCTCATATATATATATATATATATATATATATATATATATATATATAGTTTGGGTCTTTATCAGTGTTTCTATAATTTAATCTGATGATCTTCAGATAACCCCAGTTGGTGATGGTATGGTTTTAATTTATGTCTACTCCAAACAGTCTGCTATGGTATAGTTTTAATTTCAACAGTACCCCAAAAAATTACAGAACCCAGCATTTTCTACTGAGAAATGTTATATAATTCTCTGTGAATGTACAAAGAGACTAAACAAAAAATTATTATTATTGCCATTTATATAGTGCCAACAGATTCCGTAGCGCTTTACAAAATTATGAGAGGGGGGACTATAAATGGGACAATTACAAGAAAACTTACAGGAACGATAGGTTGAAGAGGACCCTGCTCAAACGAGCTTACAGTCTATAGGAGGTTGGGTATAAACCACATTAGGACAGGAAATAGTAATCAAGGTGGGAGTGAAGCAGAGCTGAAGGAGAGAGTAGAGTGCTGCCCTTTAGGAAAGAGCAAGAGACAGGTATGTGAGGTAGAGGTTACTCTGGGAGGCCATTAGATTTCCTAAAGAGATGGGTTTTAAGGCACTTCTTAAATTACTGAAGACTAGGGGCGAGTCTGATGGCGGTAGGCAGGCTATTCCATAGGAAGGGAGCCGCCTGCAAGAAGTCCTGCAAGTGTGAGGTGGTCGTACGGGTGCGAGCAGCAAACAGATGGTGGTCACGAACAGAGTGGAGAGACCGAGAAGGTCATGCCTATGGATCTGTGAAGCGTTATAAGAGGATCTAGAATTGTTCAGTGCTCAGTTCTTTATAGGTATGGGTTAGCACTTTGAATTCACTTCTGTAATATACAGGAAACCAATGTAAGGACTGACAGAGGGGGGAGGTGTGAGAGGACCGACTAGAGAGGAAAATCAGTCTGGCGGTAGCATTCATTACAGACTGTAGTGGGGCAATACGTTTTTTGGGAAGACCAATTAGGAGAGGGTTACCATAATCTATGCAGGAAATTACTAGAGCATGGATAAGCTCCTTGGTAGCATCTTGTGTAAAAAAGGGTCGGATGAGGGCTATATTTTTAAGATGGAATCTACAGGATTTGGGAACATACTGGATGTGAGGCCAGAATCAAGTGTAACGCCAAGACAGCACGCTTGCAAGGATGGACTAATGTGGATACCACTAACTTGAAGGAAGAGGGAAAGAGGAGGATCAGTATAAGAAGGAGGAAAGCCAAGGAGCTCAGTTTTAGAGAGATTGAGTTTATATCCAACATAGTTTGCAGTTATATGCCAATTCCTTTTAAACTTCAGTCACATACTTTAACCCCTTAAGGACACATGCAGTGGTGTATCCTGGTTTTGTGCTGCCCTAGGCAGCACAAAACTCAGGCGCCCGCTCCCCCCCCCGCGCGCCACCCCCACCCAACCTTTACCCCGCCCCGCATTCTAAATACACACACACACATTCACTGACACATATGCATACACTAACTAACAGAAACACACACACTCGCTAACAGAAACACACACACTCGCTAACAGAAACACACACTAACAGACACACTCACAGGCAAACACACTCACAGGCAAACACACTCACAGACACCCACACTCACAGACACCCACACTCACAGACACCCACACACCAACAGACACACACACACACTAACAGACACACACACACTAACAGACACACACACACTAAGACACACACACACACTAAGACACACACACACACTAAGACACACACACACACTAAGACACACACACTCACTAAGACACACACACTCACTAAGACACACACACTCACTAAGACACACACACTCACTAAGACAGACACACTCACTAAGACAGACACACTCACTAAGACACACTCACTAAGACACACACTCACTAACAGACACACACTCACTAACAGACACACACTCACTAACAGACACACACACACACACACACACACTCACTAACAGACACACACTCACTCACATTAACACTTTTCTTTTTTTTTTTTTTACTTTATCCCCCCCAGCCTCCTTACCTTTGGGAATGCTGGGGGGGGGGTCATCTTTCTCCCTGGTGGTCCAGTGGCTGCTGGGCGGGCGGCGAGGGAGCACTCCCCCTGAGCTGTCTGCTCAGCTCCCTCGCGCGCCGCACAGTGAGGCTGGGAGGCGGAGCCGGAATATGACGTCATATTCCGGCTCCCAGCCTCCCTCTGTGGCGCACGAGGGAGCTGAGCAGACAGCTCAGGGGGAGTGCTCCCTCGCCGCCCGCCCAGCAGCGCCGCCCGACCGCCCAGAAGCAGCCCAGCATGTCTGTTAGCCGCAAGGCTAACAAGACATTTGCCTTGGGCATTTGGGGGGCGGCTTTTTTTGCCGCCCCCTGGAAAATGCCGCCCAAGGCAAATGCCTTGTTTGCCTCGCGGCTAATACGCCCCTGGACACATGACATGTGTGACACGTCATGATTCCCTTTTATTCCAGAAGTTTGGTCCTTAAGGGGTTAAACTGCATTATAGGAATCCTTAGAGGCAGCCCTGACAGACGTTGTGATGATAGATAATTAGATTGGTACCTACCGTTCAATATATAAATGAACTCATAACAAATCTATTACATATACTGCAATTCAAAGCTGCACCATTTCAGTATGAAACTATGGTTCATTGTGTACAGAAGGGCTGTCCCATGTTGTATAATTTCATCGTTGCCAACACGCTTCATGTTGAAATTAAAAAGGAAACATATTTTAGACAATTATTGTAGCACTGCATTATCCTGCAACTTTGAATATTTATAGGCTTACATTAGAAGAAGAAAAAATTGTTTAAAACGGTAAAACTGGGAAAGCTAGTCATTGCTATCAAATTTATTATGATTGTAATGTTGACGCTGCATAGAACACTCAGCTGTGTGCGTGCATCAGTGTTTGTGAATCTGTATGCATCTGTGTCAGTGTTTGTGGATCTGTGCATATATGTCAGTCTGTGTGTGTATTTCATTTGACACACACATGCAAACACCAACACTACATACATGTTTTAAAACACCAACACTAAACACACACACACTCCGGAATTCAAACTCTAAAAAAAAAAAACACATCTGCATTCAACATCAACACTGCACACAACATCCACAGCTGGGAAAGCATTGTATGAGATGTACTACAATTGTAGCTCTGCGGGGGGTAGGAAGAGAGAGAAGGTGATAAAAAAATGTGCACTCTGTCCCTCTCTTCTTTAGTTCTGGCTCTGTGTACAATATAAACATAATGACTACACAGATAAGGACATTATCCCACTATCTGAGTCACAAATCAAGTAAGAAGTAGTAACCAATAAAGGGGAAAAACAGGAGGACTTGTAAAAAAAAAATATAAAAACAAATTATATACATATATAAATATATAAACAATACACAAGATACAGCGCACTCTCCTATCTACTAAACAGCAACTTCAATGTTGACAGATTTTATTAGTTCCATATATATATAAATATATATATATATATATAAAAAATTATATTTATTATATTAACTATATACATATATAAATATAAATGGGATTGATTTACTTATTTTTCACATATAAGGTCTCCGTTCCCGAATTGAAAGCAAAGTTGACTGAAATGTTTCCAGTTTGGCTTTTTTTAACACTGTTATTCACAAAAGTGAATTTCAGACCTAAGGACTGCCCCCTGACCACCAATTATCTTTACATTTGGCAACACAGATGAAACTCTGAATCTCAAAACATTTCTGGCTTTATTTGTTTTGTGATTTGGTCATATTGCGTTTCGGAGTTACGGAATTTATATAACATGCCTATCAGAACAATTTCAGATGTCGAAATCTACTTTTTTTTTTTTTTAATCTGATATTTCTGAGAGTTTGAAAAGCATGATTTAATTACAGGTACACTTATTGTAGACTGTTATATGGAAGTATTAATATCTGCATTTTTGTTTTAAACGGATTTAATGAAATAGATGGTCAGGAGACGGTGCTAGTTATAATGTATATGGTAAGGACATTGCAGTTAGTTACTTAAAACCATATATCAACATTCACAGATGACCAGGGGAGGATCAAGGCGAAAAATTGGTTTGATTGATTTTCTAGGAAACTGTCCCACTCCCACTGTGAATTTACTGGTTTGCTGGGCAAACCGCCAAATATCTGGTTATATTGCATGATTCAATTTTATAGCATGACAGGAGGCTTCATATTTGCTTAAGTCTCTCTTTACTTGAACTCCACAGCAGCACATTAACATAGAGATAAAAACACCAAAGACAAAAACATAAGGCATCTATATAAAGCTCCTCCTAAGCCACTATTTCCTCTTTCTTTGCTGCTCCGCAGACAGTACAGGTCAGAGTACCACTGCCTCCTATTAATTAGGGTGGTTGTGTGTTTCTTATCTATTTCTTGTAATTTTGTTTGAGTTTGTGTTACAGTATTTCTTGTATATTTTAGTTTTCAGTGCTTTTGTGTCTGTTATTTTCTTTGGGGATTTGTTTTTGCCCTGTATACTTAAATTGTTTGCTCTGTTCCTCTGGCTTATTTGCCGTGGTGGTCGCCGAGAAGCGGTCTTCCGACCGCTCCCCGTGCCGACCACCGGGACCGTGGAGTAAGACTCCTGCGGTCCTTAATGTGTTGCCTTTGATTCCCACCCGCCGGCTTCCCCGTTTTTCTCTTTGCCCTGCCCGCGTCCCCGCTCACTCGCTCGCTGTTATCGGAGTGGGGACGGAGCAGGGAGCTACTCATTTGCCTTGGGAACCTCCGCTCCCGGTCGCCCTTCCCCCGCGACCGCGTGGTCGGGCAGTGGGTGCGCGGCTCTCCTCTGCATTTGCCGCGTGTGTCACTGCCTTATTAAAGGTACAGTGACTAGTTTGTGCAGTTTGTTCCACCATCTCCTGGGCAGGTTGGGGGTTCGGATTTTTTGATGACAGTTTTTCTTTTCTAACCATGTGAGAGAGCTCAGTGAGCCCTTGCATCACAGATTTTGCCCCATATCTGAGGGTCGCAGGTTCAAATCCCCTCACCTCTCCAAAGTGAACAAAGCAATAGAATTTAGTTTCAATTCTTTGCATGTGTGCTTGCCCTGCATGTTTTTCTATGGACATTGTATTGCATGTTACTGTTTTTTTTTCCTGACTTCTACATGGCACTGCGTGCCTCCGCCTTGCGTCATTACCCGCTTATTGAACTAGGACTGCTCTGGATCCGCTTCATCTCTACCCTGCACACCCTAATAGTCAAGATTCTACTGCATGTCTATAAGGATCTACATTTCCGCCTGCAATATACCTCCTGGTCGGTGCCACCCGTACCCTTATACTGACCTGCTTTGTCTGTGCCCCTTGATTGGCCTGCTTTGTCTGTGCCCCTTGATTGGCCTGCTTTGTCTGTGCCATACTACGCATGCTATTGGCCTGGTGGCTCCATACCCTGGATAACGGTTTGTTGAGCCTGCATGCATTATTACTTGCCTCTGCCAACACTAGGGGTGCTGCCCCTATTGCCTGCTAATGATACCTGTTCTCTATCTTTGTAGGTATCACGTATCATCGACTCAGACATTATGGACGCCTCTGCACAGGAGCAGAATTTGCAGGCTTTAATTAATGCGGCTGTGCCCGCATCTGTGGAGAAAACCCTGGCTAGGGCCCTCCCTCAACCACATATGGACAGGGGTGTGAGAGGAACCCCCCATTTGGCAGAAGACTCGGATGAGTCAGACTCTCAGGAGCGAGAGCAGGCAAGTGCGCAAACGCGCTATTGGAAGGGTGAAGGCCCTGAACCACGCTCCCGGAAGGGGAAGGCTCCGGCGAAGCGACATGGTTCGAGGTTATCAACCTCGCCGGCCAGGCGCCATCGTATATCGGGCGCAGGGGAGGAGGCCTCCTTACCCCCCCTACTATGGCCGTGTTGGATGAGTGGCGGGCAGACCAGTCCCCTTCAGATGAAGATGGAGATTGGGATGAGGACCGTGGGGATGGCCCCAGTTGGCGCTGGGAGGACTGAGACGCGCCAGGGACAGAGGCCCCCTCGGCGGTGCCGGGAGACGTCACCTTTCTGGATGCTACGGGAGAACCCCTGTTTGACCCTCGGTCTTTCCGACACCCCAGGTCCTCAGAATGGTCGTTGCCCGACCACTTTGTTTGTTTGGGCACAGTTTGTGCACTACTGGGTCCGCAGACCCCTTGAAGGGGAGGCCCGCAAGAAACTGAGGGCGGAATGCCCCAGGCCCGTCCTGCCGGACAAGGTGGCAGCGACCCCGGAGTTTGACCCCTTGGTGGCCACGTATTTGACTCGTACGGGTCGAGACCCCAAGAAGGGGGTGGAGCGTAGCCTCCGGTCAGCGCAAGATAAGCAGCTGTACGTGCTGGGACCCTTATGCAGGATGTTGGCCTTAGCAGACGAGGCCTACACAGAAGGTACGAGCCTGGATCCGGCCACCATGCAGGACTGGGCACTACGTTCCATTTGCCTGCTAGGCAATGCCAATGTGGCCCTCTGCACTGAACGCAGGAAGACAGCTCTGTTCCATATGGACAACAAACTATCGGAACTGGGCTCCAAAGAATTGGGCCCCATGGCTAAGGGCCTACTGTTCGGGGAACCCTTCATTAAGGAGCTACAGAAGCACGTCAACCTGTTTACCTCCCTGGATAAAGCTCAATCTTCCATTAAGAAGGTTTTTCGGCCGCAAACATCCCGGGTTTTTGGACGGGCTGGACGACAGCAGGGTCGTGTCTCCAGCCGCGGCTGGTCCTCCGGCCGCCACAGATCCCGTGGTCCGTCCTTCTTTCCGTCATACCACTCCAGAACCCCCTACGCTCAGAGGACGGATAGAGGTCGCGGATACCGCGCCAGAGGACGGGCGAGATTTCCTGCAGGTGAGTGCACCTCCTACCACTTTCGTTCACCCTACTTTGCATGCGGGCAGACTGTTTCACTGCAGAGACAGGTAGCGGGAGGTGTCTTCGGATGTATGGGTCCTTCAGACGGTACGGGGTTATATCATAGATTTCCATTCCCTTCCAACACAGGTTGGACCCCCAAGGGTCCCCATCATCACAAGGGAACAACAGTCCTTGATAGATACGGAAGTTCGGGCACTGTTCGCCAAAGGCGTGGTTCAAAGAGCCCCGGATTCGGGGTGTTTCCCAAGCTCAATTTTCCTAGTGAAGAAAAAGTCCGGGGAGTTCCGCCCAGTGATCAATTTACGAGAATTGAACGCCTTCGTGGTCTACAACCACTTCAAGATGGAGGGCATTCATCTTCTGCGGGACCTTCTCCGGCCGGGAGACTGGTTCACGAGACTGGACCTGAAGGACGCCTACCTCTCCGTCCCGGTGGACGAGGACTGTCGCAGATTCCTTCGCTTCCGATGGAAGGGCATTCCATGCCAATTTACATGCCTCCCCTTTGGCCTCAGCTCGGCTCCTTGGTGCTTCACCAAGCTCCTAAAGCCGGTGGTCGCCCGATTCCGGTCGGAGGGTATCCGCTTCATAATATATCTGGACGACTTGCTGATCTTTTGCGAGGACCCCACCAGGCTCAGATATCAAACTCGCTCTGCGATCTCCTTGTTGGAAAACCAGGGGGTTGGTGGTCAATCTGTTGAAATCGGCGTTGGAGCCTTCCCAGACGGTGGAATTTCTAGGTTTCGAGGTTGATGCGAAAGAATGCGTTCTTCGCCTGCCGTTGGCAAAGATAGCGACCATTCAGAAGCAGATACAACGGATCTTACGGCAAGACCAGATTCCCCTTCGGATGTTGGCTTGCATGGTGGGTCTCCTCTCGGCCTCGATACAGGTGATTTACCCGGGCCCACTACATTACAGGGCCATGCAACGGCTGAAGGCTCATTTTCTGCGCAGGAGACCCTATTACGATCAGATGATCTCCCTGTCTCCGGACGTGAAGACAGAACTGCGCTGGTGGCTCCTGCATATGTCCACCTGGAACGGCAAGGCGATATTCGGACCAACATAAAATACATACAAGGTAGGAGATGATTCACACTTCTAGAATGGTTCTGTAATATAAAAAAGCAATATAGTGTAATATGCTAATACAATTGTATCAATCGAAATGAGCGTCAGGTACTCACAAGCCTAGAGCCAAATTCCTGCATATGGCTCTCATGGATTGCGCTGTGGGACTTTTTAGGATGTCCCTCTCCTATTCCCAGATCACTTATATGATGCTCCGGTCGGGTAATAATCCAGGTTCCACAACTTGACTTGAATTTTTCAGGAGAAAACTTTATTGCTCCCCAATGTGGAGTAAAACATGGATAAAAATAAAATCTCGATAAAATAAATAAAAGATAGTATGACTGTATATAGTCCTGCCGATTGGCAAATGTCCGAAACGCGTTTCGCCCCGTACCAGGGGCTTTTTCAATCGGTGTATGGGCTTCCTCCTCTGTTTGGCGTCTTCTTAATCCCCTTGTGTCTTTCACTTCCGGGTTCCGGTTATCGCACGTATGGAACGCAACGTGCGTTTCACCGCTGACGGCATGCGTTCCACTTTCAGATGGCGCCGTCTCTATCAACTGACGTCACTGGAACGCATGTCGAGCGTATCGTGCGTTCCATTTCGGAATTAATGGGAATTTAAATCGCATTAGTAGCAACATTAAAGTGCTCAATTAATAGGAATTTGGATAGCATTAGTAGCATAACTTAAAGTGCTGATGTTATTTTTTTTTTTTTTCTTTAAATTTCAGACAGTACCTGCCGATGATTTTCTGCTGCCGTTCATATAGTTCGGACTGTGGTACTAAGTCATCATTAATATTTCACATTATCAAAAACAAAAAACATAAAGACAATACAATACAAACATATAGATGGTGACAAAAGTCCTCAGAAATGTTCCCATAGTAATAATTAGAGTAACTAGCTGATTATCTTAACATTTATTCTTATTTTCTATTCTTTTCTTTTTCCTTTCTTTTCATTTTTTTTTCCCCCTTTTTCCCTTCCCTTTTCTTTTTCTCCTATTTTCTTTATCAAATCAGAATGCGCACAGCTTATTTAGCCATATATCTATATCCATCTTTTTTTTTTTTTTTAGATTTATATTTAAGCCGCTTTCCATTTTTAGCTGAAAGATTAACTGATTTTTTATGGTTTCCCAATTTGGTATACTATTAGTTCTCCATCTTCTAGCTATAGAGATCTTTGCCGCTATTAGCGCATGAGTAAGAAAGTATTGAAAATCCATATTATATTGGCTAAGATTTAAGTGTAGTATAAATAATTCTGGAGACAAGGGTATTTTAGTATCGATTATTTCTTGGATTTTGCCTATAAACATTTTCCAAAATTCTGTTATCAAGGGACAGCTCCACCAGATATGTAACATGTCTCCCGTCGCACTATCACACCGCCAGCAAGTAGCTGATATGTTATGATCCATTTTATTCATGCGACTTGGGACCAGGTACAGTCTATTTATAATCTTAAAATGTAACTCAACTAAATTTAAGCATTTAATATGTTTAACCACAGACACCCAAGCTTTTTTCCAGTCGCTTTTTTCCAATTTTTTCTTTATTTTCAAATCTTTCTCCCATTTCTCAATGGCCGGAAAAATAAGATCTTCTTCCTCGAGTCTTAGTATCGAATTACACTTTTTTAATAGATTTTTCGTGTCATTCGCTTTCAGCAGATGACATAACTTACATTTAACTTCTGAATGTTCCTTATCTAGTACTTTGCTTAAGTAACTGTTAATCCTTATGAAGTTATATTTTTCTTTTTCTGGAAGAGCGAATTCTGTACTTAATTGTTCAAATGATTTAAGATTTAATCCAATCATTAGGTCTTCTATATTTTGAATACCTGCTTTGGCCCAATTTTTTAAATTTAGATCTTCTATATTGTTTTCCAAAATTAGAATTGGTAAAGTGTTAATGATACGATTATTAAGACCCATATTTTTTCTTATTTTGTTCCATGCTTCTCCAATATTTTGTAACACTATACTTTCAGAACATGGTTGGCAGTTATCTTTCTTTTTTTGCGTCGACCAAAAAAGGGTAGACAGATCTTTATTATATGACATTTTTTTTTCTATTGCATACCATCTCTCATGTTTAGACTCTGTATGTTGTGAGATAATGCAATGAGAGAGAGTACTCGCTTGATAGTATTGTTGTATCAGCGCAAGTCCTACTCCTCCATTTGCTTGTTTAATCGCCAAGAATTTTCTTGCCAGCCTAGGTTTCTTTGATTGCCATATAAATTTAGAAAAGGATTGTTGAATAAGTGATAGCCAGCTGTCGGGTACCTTCAAAGGAAGCATTCTGAATAGGTATAACCACTTTGGTAGAACATAGGATTTAACTATATTTATACGGCCCCACCAGGAGAATTCCAGATTTCTCCAATCTTTTAATAGCTTATTCATTTTTAGAAGTAATGGGAGGAAATTAATCTCAACAATTTTGCTTGGATCTGTACAGATGTTAATTCCCAAATAATTAAATGATTTTTCAATCCAAGTAAAATCAAACCTCTTTTTTATCTCTTTTTTTTCTTCCATATTTACATTACTCGCCAAAATAGTTGATTTGTCTGTATTTAATCTGTAGCCAGAAACCTGTGAAAACTTTTCTATAGTTATCATGAGCTGTGTTATTGATTGTAACGGATTTTCTAAAGTTATGATCACATCATCTGCGTAGAGGTTTATTTTTATGTTTTCTTTCTTATGGTCAAAACCCGAGATGTTTTCTTCTTGTCTAATAGCAGATGCCAAAGGTTCTAATGAGATTATATAGAGTAAGGGGGATAGCGGACACCCCTGTCGTGTTCCATTAGATAATGGGAACCACTCTGAGCTAAAGCCA